>NW_026263559.1:0-45442 GCF_009650485.2 Drosophila albomicans
CATGTGTAATTGCGTTTTTTACGGTGACTCTAATAATGGCATCATTAGGCTCCATCACTTCTCCCTCCATATGGAATGTGTCGGATGAAATATACTTCGAAAGAAATATTTGGCCAGGCTTTTGCCGGTGCTAGCAGACGCTAACTATCCAGGCACCAATTTGGTTTTAGGAGTCAACATGGAGACCCCAGATCAATATACGTACAGAGTCTCACAAACGATAAGTTCATTGAAGACAGGAAGTACGGTCAGCAGCGTTTCTAGACGTAAAACAGGCTTTCGATCATGTTGGCTATTTAGGCTTGCTTTACACAAAATCAAGTCCATGCTACCAGCTCCATTCTTCCTGGCTTGCTGAAATCTTTGCATGGTATGCCTATTCTTCTGTTAGATGCGAGTGGGCTGAGTCCGAAATCTTTGAAATAAAGCAGGTGTACCCCACGGAAGTGGTTAGACTATTTTTGTATACGCCTTTTCACTGCAGAGCATTTCAGTGATTGAAAAGATGATGATCTCGTTATTTGCGAGCATACGACGCCGACGACACAGCATTTTTAGCCAAATCAACGAACAAAGTAGAAGCTCAGCAATCTGCAACCAAAACTCACAAAACTGTAAATCCGTGGATGCTAAGATGGAATGTCGTCGGTCAACGAAAGCAAATCGGTGCATTATAACATTCGCACCCGCCTAAAAGCTGCAGAAGTTCCACTGAATTGGTATACCCTAACTGCCTGTAGTTAAAAAGTCAAATATCTCGGTCGTAACACTAACTTGGCAGAACACATCAAAAACAAAATAAAACAACTCAGTCTGAAACTGAACTAATGAAGTGTATGCTGGGCTACAGATCTCAACTGAGTCCTTAGAAACAAAGTGATCCTGTCTGTACAAAGGTTGATTGGGGCACAGCCTCTACTTGTAACATCGAAGTGCTGCAACGTTTCCAAAGTGTTACTTACGAAAGACTCTGCGAAAGCACCTTTCTATGTAAGAAACCAGGTCATTCACAAGGACCTTGAATTCGAGTGTAACCGAACCCTTTAGCAACCAAAGAGTGTTAGTATAAACACAATTTGCGTTTGAAAATATCCCTACATGTAAAATTTTTCTTCATTCTCATCCATCATAGAATTGAATTATTATTCTCTTAGATAGATAGATTATAAATAAAAAATACGTAAAAAAAAATTCTAGGTTTATGTGGATTTTACAGCAATTTTCATTCCCAAACTTTGGCAAGCCAATGACATCTAAAACTGAAGAATAAATGCAACATAAATCCCATAAATAGACCGTAATATATGCTGTCCGCATTTGCAAAGTCATAGTCTTAATACATCTATCCAATATTAATTTACCCGAAATTTTGAAGAAACTTTTTCTCATTAACAACCAATGCTAGCAATTTTCGCTATAGGCGCCGTTCTGTCACAAGAAGTACTAAACCCAAGTCTGCTATTGCAAGATCGATAAACTCCCTAAATGAAAACATGAATCTAAATTTTCAGCATAAAAAAAATAACTATTAGCTATTGTGTGGGTGTGCAACCAAAGTATTTCATAGGTTTCCTCTTGATCTAGTATTTGGTAGAGAATTCCCAGATCTATAGTGCATCATGAATACGCCTTTGGCTTAGTATATTATAAAGAGCCTATCAATTGAAGATTGCATGAAGATGGAAAGATCCGTATTAAATAGATTATTTTATTGATTTACAATCCTCTTAGGGAGGTATTATCTCGTGGCCTAGTACGTTGGATATAGATAAGTTTAACTGTTAAGATTTTCGTGTTGCAGATGCAACTTCTTCCTGTGTGTAATCGAAGACAAATGTCACTGTGAAAAAAAAAAGTGCTAATAATTTCTGTGTATCTTTTTTTTTACACTAGGATGCATTCTAAACATTTGTCACGAAGAGACGGAATATTACTATATTTGCCATATTAAAGGTTTCCTGTAAATTATTTTTGATTATTATGAGGTCAAATTAGAATTAATTTTAATAGTATAAGTAGATGAACAACTAAGTTTGAAACTTATATTGCTACTAACTTTTTGCAAAGTTAATTTATCTTGTATAACTTTTACTTTATTTATTTTATTAATATTATTTACTTTAATCATTTTTTTTCCAGTTGAATTTTTTTTATAATATATCTTTTTTTGTAATTTTTTTTTTTTTTTTAATTAGTTCTTTTATTTCTATTTTTGTGTCGATGTGGTTACTTTCGATTTTTGTGAATTTTTTCTTTTCTTTTTTTTTTTTCTACTTGTACTTTGCCATTTTTTTTTTTTTTTTTTTTTTTTATTTTTTTTTTTTTTTTGAGAGTATCGATTTAGTTATTGTCTATTTTTTATATTTTTATTTTTTTGGTCGGGATTTATTCTTTTTTTTTAAAAAATATTTGATGTTATATATTTTTATTGATTGCTATCTATATTTTATAAAGTTTCGTTTTTTTAGTACGTATATATTATTTATATTTTTTCATATTGTTAGTGTTATTATTTTTTTTTTTGTTGTCTGATAGATTTTTTGCTTTATCTTTTGTTTTTTTTTTTTTTTTGCATTTTTTTTTTTTTTTTTTTTGTTCTGATTTTCACTGTATTGTGCGTATGTTTCCACGATATTATATTCTCTTTTTTTTAGTATTTTTTGTCAATTCAAAGTCTAACTCAGTACCGCCTACTGAACGTAGGGTGCGTGTTTTGGTCCCCAGGATCAAAAGTAATTTGGTCTTATAACTTCGAAATTTTGAATTCTGATCGCAACTCTTTTTTTTAATATTTTATTGGTAATATTCTTATTTATACTTTTTTATTTTTTATTTTATTTTTAGTATTTACCAAAAATGCGCTATTCTAGGCATTAAAAATATATCAAAATTACCCACTGTTGGTTACTATTGGCGATTGTTTTTGATTTGCGGGTGGCGGGAGTGGGCCAACAATTTGATCTTCGTGGCAAACATAAATAAGCTGTCGAAAATTTATAGCTCTACTCGCATAGGTCTCTAAGATCGTAGTTGATCATTCATACGGACCACACACATACACATCATCACACACACACACGGAGTAGGCCAGGGACGGGGGATGCCAGTATGTAAAGCTGCTGATTGCTTAACACGGCAAAGTCAGCGCGATCCATACATGGCTGAACTCAAGCAGCTCATCGCCTCCACGTGGCGCTCTGGTTACATACAGCCCCTTTGTTCGCCAACATGGGGGCTGGCTAAAGATGAGAGGCGCGGCAGGCAGCCGGTGAGAAATCATCCGAGATGGGCTAGAAATCCAGTACAGGTGCTGTACCCAGTTTTGGGCGGCGTATACTGGTTAGCGTCTGTCGCATATTGGGCGGCTAGTTTTTCTTCGGGTAGCTACAATCCGTCTCATTTATGGGAGTGCCCCTGGCAGAAGGGATAAAATGCAATCGTTTAGCTATCACTATGAGAGTGGGTAAATGGAATTTCTATTACGGTGGCAGGGTGTCGGAAAGCGACAGTACCGCGGCTGTGAGGGTGAGCAAGCGGGTCCCCGTTGCCGTCGTATATCAGCGACGCATGCTACAGGAGGTGGCATAACATTGGCCTCTCTAGCAAAATAATGTTATCAGTTAACGTGACCTCCAGATCACCATCAGCGTGCCGATTCCCAAGGGCAGGAAGCAAGTCCCTACCGGGTCTCGCCCTCACGCCCATATTGGACTTGTACAGCATGGCACAAACGCGGACCTCAGCGAACATCTTAAAGGAAATGCAAAGTAGAATCAGCCTTCTGGTGACAGCCTCGAGACGCAGCGACACGTCACCCCAAGGTCCAAGGATGCATAAACGAGCTGGCTGCGCTCAATAATAGAGCGATGATGTTGCAATAAGGGTATTCGAAGGATGTTGCTGGCACGACGTCGCTACCAAAAAAACAGTGCCAGCCCAAAAAGAAGAGCCCTCCAGCCGCTAAGGCCGTGAAGACAGCAAAAGTGATAACCGGCAAAGGAGCAAGCGCGACACCAACGGGAAGATCAACGAGAAGACCGGTGCCAACGCACCAAGGCCTAAACCATACGCAGAGGCTGCTAAAGCATCTAGCCACTGCAATGCAGGAAGTAATGTGAAGCCCAACAGCTACGCAGAAACCTGAAGGCCTTATCATCCAGAAAACTGAGACACCTCTCTATTGCGGAAACTGAAAGGTGACCCGCGGAGACGAAACAAGCACGTACGAGAATCAGGAGCAGTGTTGTCAGATTCTCCGGAGTAAAAGTTGCTAGATGTTAAGAAAAAAAGTTGCTAAAAATTGCTGATATCAAAAATTGCCAAAATTGCTAAATCTTTTTTCAAATATGTACATTTTAAATAACTTGAGAATAAAATGTTGAAATTAAAAATTAAAAAAATGTAAATAAACAGGATTTCATATCTTTCTTTTGTAACATTACAGAAATACTTAGAATTTCGTCCAATTCTTCTGCTTCCTTACTATCCGTTTACACGTTTCCTGAATTTTAACTAAGTACTCAGGAAGTACATACTTATGGCAACATTTGTTATGCCATATGTATCAATACATATATAGAATTTTATTTTTTCTTCATATAAAGCTGCAGACCCAGTACATGCAGGCAGAAATAGTTACTATAACAACACAGCTAAATTTATTTTTTTGAAGCCAAACCTCATATTAGTTTAAGAGATTAATGTGAAGTTTTACCGGTTATCGTTTTTGACTAAACCACGCTTCACTTCGCCTCAACGGTCTGCTGGTTAGGAGTCTCCTAGCGCAGAGGCTGTCGCTATAAGCTCGTATTTCAATTGTTTAAAACAATTAACCTTATATGCAATAGTCGCATTTTAATGTTATAATGCTCATACAGTTACGCAATGTTTTTGCTATAACATTGTGAGAAGTATACGCTCATAACTTCAGCGTTCGACCAGGTACGGATTACTAAAGGGTTTTGGTTCAAGTAGCTCTTATATCGAACCGTTGAGTTAATACAAGTTCCGATTTCATTGTGAACTATTAATCGGCAATTTTTGCAGTGAATGGCAAAAAGAGAATTACAAAATAAAAGGGCTTTAAGTAAAGTATAAATGAAAAATGCTAAAATTGCTAAAATAGCTAACAAAAATAAAAAGTTGCTAGATTTGTAGCTAATAGCATTTTTTCAAAAAAAAGTTGCAAATATTTTGAAAAGTTGCTAGATCTAGCAACTAATTGCTAACTCCTGATTCAGGAGGACTCAGAAGGGAGACCTGATCCTGGAACTGGATGGAAAATCAAATGGTGGAGTGAGCAAAATGCGAGAAGGTATTGCAGACTCTCTCAAACAATATTGCCACTGTACGTTCCGGTATGCAAAGAACTGTACTGAAATGCAGCGGCATTGATGAGGCAACGACCACGGGGGATCTACTCCAATGTCTAGCGGCCCAATTCCCGAGCCTCTGTAGCCCTGAGGTGAAAGGTTTAGTAGGATGCGGGACGGGACCCAAACAGCGACTGTAATGCTAGATGTTAAGGATGCGATCACAGTTCTGAAAAAAAGGGTACTAACCCAAGATAATAGGCCAAGATATAGGCCTAATGTGC
Source organism: Drosophila albomicans (assembly GCF_009650485.2). NCBI lineage: Eukaryota > Metazoa > Arthropoda > Insecta > Diptera > Drosophilidae > Drosophila > Drosophila albomicans. Next base: position 5,597 of record NW_026263559.1, read on the forward strand.
TTCAAATGTCTAGACTACGGGCATCAAGCAAGTAACTGTAGGGAGGTAGATCGATCTGACTGCTGCTTACGGTGTGGGATAAAGGACACAAAGCCAAGGGATGCACATCAAAGCCGAGATGCTTGATTTGCGGTGATGGGAAGGACAGGAACCACCCGACTGGCGGGTTTGCCTGCCCCCACCTATAAGAAGGCTGCCCCAAAAGCAATCGGAGGATAAGAGCAAGCAACATGCAATATCACGTTAGGATTGTCCAATTAAACGTGAATCACTGTTCGGCTGCCCAGAGCCTTCTGCAAACAGACCGAACGGGGAACGGAAGATTGATATTATGTTGCTCAGTGAACCCTATATCTCGAGTGTAGGGAATCCAGGGGTGATCCTAGACAGTCTGGGAAAGGCAGCAATCCAATGCTGCACAGGAACTCAGATTGAAGAAGTACAGACCCCCTCGCGTGCGGGGGGTTCGCAGACGGTAAATTAAAGGGAGTCCACTTTTACAGCTGCTACGCTCCCCCAAGCGACTCCTATGAGCAATTCGAAGCGATGCTGGACACGTTGGTGCAACATGCGAGAGGGCGTACTCCGGTTGTGATAGCGGGGGACTTTAATGCCTGGGCCACTGAAATGGGGTAGCCCGAGCATCAAATCGGAGAGGACGAGCCCTGATCAACGCATTGAGCCTGCTTGATTTAGCATTGCTCAACGACGGACTTAAACCCACTTTTGACAATGACAGAGGATCATCGTACATTGACGTCACTTTCGCGAGCAGGTCTCTAGCAGCCAAGGCTACCTGGGAAGTTCTAGAGGACGTGACGTTGAGTGACCACGCGATGATCCTTGTCAACATTAACTGGCGAGAGCGACACACAGGCTTCGTGGAGAGGAACTAGGGCGAGCATGGGACACGAGGAAACTTGACAAGGAGATGCTAGGCTATGTAATTGACGATTTGGCAAATCCAGCTGATCAAGCAGAATCAATGGCCATAAATTTGACGCGCATACTAACATCGACCTGTGATGCCATAATGCCGCGGAAAAGGGCTACCAAACGTAAGTCTCCAGTGTACTGGTGGAGTGAATCCATAAGTCTTTATGAGGGCGGAGTGTGCTACAGCGAGAAGAAGAGCGCAACGTGCGAGAGGAAGAGATGACCACTCGCAACTGGTGAATCGCCACAAAGCTGCTCGTACGGCACTACAAAAAAGCTATTGCTAAAGCTAAAGCTGGTGCGTTCAGAGATCTTCTTGAAAGTATTGATGATAATCCTTGGGGACCCGCCTATAAGATTGTTTTTAGAAAACTAAAATCATCGGCGGTTAGACCCCAAATGGAGCCTGACGCAATGGCCAGAATTGTGGAGGAACTCTTCCCACACAGGCTACGCTTTGGCAGCCGGCACAGACAACCCCGGGGCGACATTTCCCAGGATCACACCTGAGGAAATAGTGCAAGCCGCCAGGAGATAAGGCCTAGTAAGGCTCCTGGGCTGGATGGAATACCGGGTGTAGTTGTAAAGGCCATAGCAGATGCTAAGCCCGAAATATTCAGCAGTACCTTTCAGCAGTGCCTTGTTGAAGGGATATTCCCAAGCAAGTGGAAAAATCAACGACTTCTTCTTATTCCGAAGGAAAAAGGTAACAGCACAGATGCCAGTGGGTACCGCCCTCTATGCCTGCTTGACATCGTTGGAAAGTTGTTCGAACGAGTTTTGTATCGCCGTATTGAAGAAATAACTGAAGGACCAGTGCTATAGCCCAACAAAGTTCCGAAATGGTTACCCTGGAGCGCAAGGAATACTGGAGACATTGCCAAAAATCACTCTAGAGCCAGGAATACTGTGCCATAAATCACTCTAGACGGAAGAATGCCTTCAACACGGCTAAGTGGACCAGCATCCTTAGCGCTATGCACAATATGGGAATCCCTACATATCTCAAGAATATTGTTGGTAACTATTTTAGAGAGCGGATACTTTGGTACGATACAACTGAAGCCCCCAGAAAGTACCGAGTCTCGTCGGGAGTTCCACAGGGTTCGGTGCTCGGCCCAATCCTGTGGAACATAATGTACAACGGCATCTTATCCATAAGAAAGCCAGGCAAGGCGGAGCTACACTGCTTCGCGACGACGTAGCAATTACAGCTGTAGCAAAAACTCTGACGGAACTCCAAACCGTCTGTAACGCTACAATCAATCAGCCACGCAGCTAGAAAGTGTAGGGTTAAAGATAGCAGCGCACAAGACAGAAGTAGTACTGCTCAGCAGTAGGAAAGCTGTAGAGACACTGCAGATCACGGTAGGCGGGGTACAACTTGCTTCATCTAAGTCGCTAAAATACCTGGGGTCCTTATCGACCACAGACTCAACCTTTAGCGACCACGCTAGATATGCTTAGCAGAAAGGCAGCCATGACGACTACAACGCTAGCAAGATTAATGCCTAACGTAGGTGGACAAGGATGCCAGCAGGATGCTACTCCGGGTTGCGAAGGCGTCTGTATGCAGCACCCTTAAAGAAGTCTCTTAAAGAAGGGCCGTCTACACAACTTTGGCCCTAAGACTCATCAGAGGGTTTAGGACCATATCAGAGGATGCGGCACTCGTCCTCGCAGGTATGTTACCGTAGATTTAGAAATCAGGACGTCAGCATTACGAGACGACAACAGCATGGAGGAGGAGTGGCAGAGCAGATGGGAGTCATCGAAAAAGGGGCGATGGACATTTCAGCTGATCCCAGACATCGCCACGTGGTTGGAATGCAAACATAAGGAGCTGGACTACCATCTCACCCAGTTCCTTACGGACCACGGCTGCTTCAGAGGATACCTGGAAAGATTCCACCATGTAGATACCCCCATTGTATGTTCTGTATGGACAATGTGGAATCAGCGGAGCATGTCCTGCTACACTGCTCAAGATTTGTAAATGAGAGAGAGCAAATAGGCGGACTTATTGGAGTAGACTTCAGACCGAGGGACCTTATCGCTGCAATGATGGCAGACGAGGAGTCCTGGAATGTGGGAAAGACCCTCATCATTAACATGATGAAGAAAGTGCGAGCTGACGAGGTAGCTAGCAGACCAGACAGCCAGTAGCTGATCTGCGACCAGCCTCGCCTTGCATAGGTGGAAATTACAAAAATGACGACTGTGTGCTTAGGAGCACACCATCCTGCTCGCCGAAGTAGTATCTTAATTGACAGTCCCGGCGAGCATACACGGGACAGAAGAGCATACGGAGGTTTTTAGTGCGTAAAAATCGCACATACCCTTCTACAGGAGTAGCGGGGATCTTATTGAAGATTTTTCCTGCCGGGGTGCAATACAAAAAAAAAAAAAAAAAAAAAAAAAAAAAAAAAAAAAAAACACGGAGTAGGCAAAGTGTCAAGTGTGCAAGTGCGCGGACGCGTTTTTTTGTTACGGCGATAGTGCACCGAGTTGTTTAAGCAGTAAGCACAGCGTGCAAAAATCAAACGCTATCAAACGCTTCTCGGCAAGTAGAGTCACTCACTCTGCATCATACTTCTGCCGCTCGAGCCCAGGCGGCTGGAGTTTTGGTGTTTTATATATCGGCGGCCCAAGCGTCGCCTGTGGGTCCGGGTCGGAGAGGGGTAGAGATACACCATCTCTCGCTCAGTTGAGTAAGCCACTCACTGGCCTTTTCTGGCGAATCTCTCTTTTTTGTTGCTTCCACTTTCACTGCACTTTGCATTTTTGCAATCTCGTCACACTCTGGCAGCTGTCAGACGATCAACTGGTGGCAGTGCTGGTCAGCGATTGCGGATTGCAACCGGTGGAGCCAAGACAAACAGCTGAGTGGTGCGCATAGCAAAGAGACAAACCACTGCATATACGACCCATAGCAGAGACACGGACCAAAAGGAGGAAAGAAACGCGGCATACTTTCAGGAGCTACAGAAAGTGCTGCATAGCCGAGGTTCTTACTTAAATTTAAGCGCCTGCCATAGCAGAATCGTGAGCTAAAGGTCGTGGATCTGACCAATTACCAACCCTCTGCTGTGTAACGGCGCTCAAAAAACAGAGACCCTGGTGACCGAGTCGGGGCGGTATATAACCTCCTCCGACAAAAAGTCGTAGGAAATTCTCGGCCAACGTTGGGACTGCTTGGTAGAGCGTTATTATAATATATTGAGCATAGCAGATTGGTTAGTGACCGATATTGCTCGCCATGAGCAATATTGAGACGAGTGAGGCGGAAGCTGAGTTGCTGGCAAAGTTCCTCAAGCTTCCAAGAGTCGCAAGATCGCCCCAGAGCGGAGGGCCTGCATCTGCGCCCCCAAAGGTGGACGAGCTAGTATTTAGCTTCGATGCAGTCGACGAAGCGGCAACGCCCAAAAGAGCCCGAGAGGATCGGAGTCCTGGTGTCTCTTCGGAAGCGGTGCCAAAAAAGATTAAAATTCATAGAAGCCTTCAAGAGGCGGTAGAAGAGCTGGGCGAGTTGATCGATGGGCTGATCAAAACATTTACGCCCAGAGAAAGTGCGACACGTCACACAAACAAACAAAAAATACGTTCGCACGAATCAAATCTGTGCAAATTGAGATGACATCTAGTTTAAAGCTGGCGGAGGAAGCGGTGACCACTGTTGAAAAAAAAACACAAATAAGCCTCCTACGGATATGAAGAAAGCAGAGAAGGAAAGACGCAAAAGCCTCCGGACGCCATTATTATACTGCCCTCGGACGGGATCTCCTATAGTGATGTGCTCAAATTGGTGACGAGTAGCGACGATAGCAAGTTGGAGAGCGTCGGTGAGCAAGTAAGGCCGGTGAGAAATCTCTGCCGACGACGGACTGATTTTGGAAATTGGCATGAACTCCAAGCCTACTATGCTGAAGATGAGAGAAGAATTAAGCGAAGCGCTCGGCTTGAAGGCCAATGTGAGAGCACTAACTCAAGAAACCATCCTGGAGATCAGAGATATAGACTGTCTGGTTTCTAAAGAGAAGACGTGCTGGTAGCCTGTGAAAAACTCAGCCAAGCGAATCTGGATCTAAGTGCCATCAAAGCACTTAGGCCTGGTTTTGACGGTATGCAACTGGCAATTGTTTGTATGCCGAAGGAGGCTGCATCATCTATTCTACAGAATGGAAGAATCCGGATAGGCTGGACAAGCTGTAGAGTGAGAGAGAGGTCTGAGAGGCCAGAAAAAAAGAGGTGCTACAAATGCCTGGAGTTTGGACATATTGCTAAGTTTTGCAAGAGCACGATCGACCGCTCTGAGTGCTGCCTAAGATGCGGTGCAGCTGGCCATAAAGCGGCGCTTTGCAAAAATGCTGCTAAATGCTTCATCTGTGCAGATGCGGGCAAATAGGATACCAGACATCACGCAGGAAGCAGTCACTGCCCTCTCAAAGGGGGTCAGCGGGGTCACGCGGGAGCCAAAATGACTTAAAGGCTCCTGCAGCTCAACTTAAACCACTGCTTGGCGGCCCAAGAGCTACTGAAGCAGACGGTTAGAGAGTTAAAGGTGGATGCTGCTGTGTTGAGCGAACCATATAGGAGAATCCAGAGTCCAAATTACGTCGAAGATGCGGAAGGAAAGGCGTCAATATTGGTATGTGGCCTAGAACAGCCTTAGCTTACTGATGTGCGCTCATCGCGTGGGTTCGTGCGGGCTAGATGGGGAAACCAGTGGCTATACAGCTGCTATCTGGCTCCCAGTCTCACCTTCTCAGAATTCGCATCCGTCATGGAGGAGTTAGCACTCGACGCAAGGGGAAAGCCACAGGTGATCATCGCTGGTGACTTCAATGCCTTGGCGGAGGAATGGGGTAGCACCCGGACAAACGCCCGAGGATAAACAGTGTTGGAAGCCCTTGCCACATTAGACCTGGCCCTCATGAACAATGGCAACCAACACACTTTCACCAGAGCTGACACTGGATCGGTTATAGATCTAGCATTCGCTATAGATCTGCATACCGAGTCACCGCGAGCAAATGGACCACAGAGCGGAAAGGCTTACAAAGTTGACACCTTGGACCCGGAAGCTTTCGCTAGATCTTTTGCAGTTCCCAACTGGAGTGACAACGCAGAGGTAAGCGTCGAGCTGCTCATGCGCTCAATCACGGATGCCTGCGACGCTAGCATGGCGGTGCGAAGATCGTGCAAAAGACACCACGCACCAGTATACTGGTGGAACCAGCAGATCGCAGACCCAAGAAGGCGATGTATAAGATCGCGAAGGATCCTGCAACGTTCACGAGGCAGAGCTGATTTCGAAACAAGAAGGCTGGAGTACGCGCTTAACCGCAGGCTGCTGAAGAAGTCCATCTTGAGCAGCAAGGGGGACAAATTCCTAGAACTATGCAACGAAGCCGATCGAGACATCTGGGGAATGGCCTACAAAGTGGTACTTAAAAAACTCAAGCCAAACACCTGTGCAGTGCCTAGAGAGGAGGGCACTCTAAACGGCATAGTGAATGCGCTGTTCACGGGTTTTCCTTCACTGTTCCTTCAGTGGAAGATCACGTAGAGCATCGGCTCCATACGCAGGTCCCAGAGGTTACGGTAGATGAAGTACTGCTGGCAGCGGCGAAAATCAAGGACTCCAAGTCACCTGGGCCGGACGCGATCCCAAATCGCGTGCTGAACATGGCGGTTAGGCTCCATCCGGAGTGCTTTACAGAACTTTTTGGAAAGTGCATGAGGCAAGGTGTCTTCCCCCGCCCACTACTACAGAAACTACAGAATCTGGTGCTGATCCCAAAGCCGAACAAGCCACTAGATTCGCCGTCGTCTTACCGACCGATTTGTCTGCTCGATACAAACGGCAAAATATTGGAGAGGCCATAGGCTAGAGGAGTCTATCCGACAAGCAGGAGATCTGTCACCCATGCAATACGGATTCAGAAAGCAGCACTCAACCGTAGACGCTATCTCACAAGCAACAGATATAGCAAAGAGAGCCATCGCAGGCAGAAGATGGCGTGGTAGTGCAAAGGAGTACTGCATAGTCATGACTCTGGACGTCAAGAACGCCTTCAAACGTCAAGAACGCCTGCATTATAGGCGCTTTAAGGCGGTTCAACACCCCGAGCTACCTATTGGAAATAATTGAGGACTACTTTAGGAAACGCATTCTGAGATATAGGACGGATAACGGAACCAAATCGTTCAGTGAGTGCGACACATCTGAACGGGCGTCCGAAGCGGCTACAGGAAGGGAAGCACATCAGGGTGAACAACGACCCCCACCAATGCAATTTAACCTTAAAGTTGCGCAAACGCAGAGGTCAAAGTCAGTCCCACCATCGGACAACCCTACGAAGGAGAGCTCGTCGACACTACGACCGGACCCGGCGAAATTTTCAGTACTCGGGGATAAAATTGGCCTTCTGAACGAGATGCTCGAAGGTCGGAGATCTATTCATCAACCAATGAGGAATCTGATCGAGGAGATCACAAACCTTTACAAGGAGATTTAAGGTGGATAGCCTCGGCACCTCATCGCCCGTGCAGAAAGGCGAGTCACCTAGCGACAAACCATCCCAGAAGAACAACGTTGGAAAGGAGTCGACAAGGAGCCCCGGAGGCGGAAAGGTGACGACCCTCGCAGACACAGCGGCAACAATTGCGTCTCGCGCAAGGGAGTCAATGATCCGAGCCGGTAAACCTAGGAAGGAAACCAAGGCAAGGGGAAGGTAGAAGCACAGGCGGCAATAAGCAGCAGCGCGAGAGTTGGACGAAGGTGGAGCCGAAGAAGAAGACGCGAGTTAGGCAGTCAAGAGTGAGCTACGCGGATATCCTGCTATCGGTGAAGACGGAACCTCGACTCAAGGATCTAGCTCAACTAGTGAAGGGAATCAGGAGGACTGCGAAAGGCGAACTACTCTTCGAACTGGTGCGCGTTTCCGATCCTAACACGAAGGTCATGAAAGAGGCTGTGAGCACATTCTTAGGTGACAAGGCGGAAGTCCGGATGCTATCGGAAACCGTGTCGTTAGAGGTCAAAGACATTGATGAGCTGACGACAGAAGCAGAAATCCTGGAGGCTCTGGTCACCCAGTTCGGGGGTACGGACATCAGCCGATCCTCAATACAATCGCTTCGGCCGGCGTACGGAGGCACCCAAACAGCCACACTGAGAGTATCCGGCGGCTTGGCGGGGAAGCTACTATCGGCAGGCAAAATCCGGATAGGCTGGGTCATCTGTCGTATTAGACAGAAGATATATGCACATCCGAGACGGACTGCAAGGATCGCTGCTTTAACTGTGGAGGAAGAGGGCACTAGGCCAGGAACTGCAAGGAAGTTAAAGCCTGCATGCTGTGCACAAGAAAAGGATATAAGGACTGCAAGCATGCAACAAATAGCACGCTTTGCCGTTTTTCAAGAAGGCTGTCGCTCGGTCACATAAATGATGCGCATATACCAATTAAATTTGAATCACTGCGCAGCGCCCAGGACCTGCTAGAACAGACTCTTAGAGAAAGGAAAAATTGATGTTGCCATTCTATGCGAACCCTACGTGGGTCGGAGACGCAAATGGTAAGGCAGCGGTGTGGAGTTGCGGGCGAAAACCCGGCGATGGTGTCCGAAAGTGAAAAGGGGTAGTTTTTTTGTTCGAGCCAGGATAGGCCCGATTTACTTCTATAGTTGTTATCTGCCTCCATCCATGGATCTACAAAGCTTTAAGGCGGCTACGGACGAACTTGCGGATGACGCGAGGACAAAGTCACCTTGCCTCATGCAGGGACTTTAACGCTTGGCCACGGAGTGGGGAGTGCGAGGACCAACGATAAAGGTCAAGCTCTGCTGGAGGCGTTGGCATCCTGAACGTAGTGCTGCTGAATTCTGGCAATCAGTACACGTTCAGCAGGGGTAGTAGGGGATCCACCATCGATGTTACTTTCGTAAGTGGCAGCCTTTCATTTAGAGCATCCTGGAAGGTATGCAGTGATTACACGCATAACGACCACTCTGCAATTATTACGGAGATTGGAGGAAATCTGCTACGGAGAAACACCCCCAGGAGCCTCTCATATAATACGAGGTCCTTCGATAGTGAGGTCTTCAACTATATGATCAGAGGAGCAGAGCTTGATGGCACGGCGGAGGTTATGCCAGCCAGCAAGGTAATGGTAAGGATAGCAAGTGCTTGCGATGCCTCAATGTCTAGGAGAGTGCAGGGAGGAAGTCGTCTTCCGCAAGACCACTGGTGGAACGACGGGATAGCGGACGCAAGGAGGGAGTGCCTCCGAGTCAGGAGGAACTACCAGCGTGCTGCCCCCGGCACATCATACGAGTACCTGAGAGGAGTACACAAAACCAAGAGACGGATTCTGGCGAACCTTATCAAGGAAAGCAAGAGGGCGTCCTTTCAGCATCTGGTGAACGAGGCGGACAACGACCTGTGGGGTATGGCCTACAAGCTGACGATGAAGAGGCTGAAAGCGTTTAGGACTCCCAGTCTATTCTGCCCTACCCTCCTTGGCAGGATTGTGCGCGAACTATTCCCGCTGCAGAGTAGAGTAGAAAGGCTAAACAAGGTACTGCAAGGACACCGTATCAGCTTTCCCTCAGTTACTCGGGAAGAGCTCCGGGAGGTCGCTAGAGGTATTAAGGTGAACAAGTCGCCCGGCCCCGATGTATATCCCTGGTCTGGCCATCAAAGCCGCCCTGGAGAATTACCCGGAGGACCTGATGAGGCTGTACAATAGGTGCCTAGAGGAAGGAATGTTCCCCTGCCCGATGAAAAAGCAGTCGCCCGTGCTAATCCCGAAAGGGGGGAAACCTCCGGAGGAGCCTTCTTCGTACCGACCGATCTGCTTACTAGACACGGCGGGCAAAGCGCTAGAAACGTTAGTACGGGAGCGCCTGGAGGTCGCGATAAACCGTGCAGGGGGCCTATCACCATGGCAGTTTGGTTTCCTGAAGGGTCGCTCTACGATTCAGGCTATCAGCCAAATTATGGACAAGGCGGAGAAGGCAATCGCGGGGGAGCGCTGGCTCTGGGGCAGTAAGGAGTACTGCCTCATTACCGCCCTTGACGTAAGAAATGTCTTTAAATTCTGCCAGCTGGCATAGGATCCTGCACGCGCTGTAGCACTTCAATATCCCAAATTATCTCACCCGGATAATCGCAAGTTACCTTAGCGACAGGAAGCTCTGGTACACGACCAGTTCAGGCACTGAGAGCTACGAGGTCACTAGAGGCGTTCCCCAGGGATCAGTGCTCGGCCCCACCTTGTTGAACGCTATGTACGACGGAGTCCTCCGCCTAAGGATGCCGGACGGTGTGAATATTGTCGGATTTGCGGACGACTTAGCGATCGTGACGGTCGCGAAGCACCTGACGGACATAGAGGCAAAGACGAATACTGCAGTCAAAGTAGTACGGGATTGGCTGGAAGAAGTAGGGCTCCGACTGGCGGAACATAAAACCGAGGTAGTTACTTCCAGGAAAAGGTGGAGTTTGCTAACATCGTAGTTGGGGATTACAACGATACGTTCGCAGGCCACTATGACCTATCTCGGAGTCAAGGTGGACAACAGACTTAACTTTCGAGCACACGTCATGTACGCGGCCTTAGCTCGAATAATGCCGAACACAGGGCCTTAGCTCGAATAATGCCGAACACAGGGGGCCCTAGGCAGCAAAAGAAGGTTACTGCTCACGAACGTGGTCAGGTCCATCAGCCTTTATGCACCCCCGATCTGGCTTAAGGGAGCGGAGAGCGGCACCTTCATGAGGCAGATGAACTCGGTGCACAGGATCTGCGCGCTCAGAATATGCTGCGCATTCCGGACGGTATCGGGAGAAGCTGCAATGGTCCCTTGCGGGAACAGCGCCATTCGACCTACAGGCAGCAGAGATAGATCTAGCATCATCCAGGAGTGGCAGGCAAGGTGGAACAGCGGCACGAAAGGTCGATGGACATGTCGCCTGATATCGAACGTGTCAAGGTGGTTAGACAGAGGTCACGGAGAGATAAACTTTTCTAACACAATTTCTAAGTGGTCACGGTGTTTCAAAGGATACCTACACCGTTTCAGCCACGCATCAGACCCTTACTGCTCCCACTGCGAGACGCAGGTGATGGAAGATGCAGAGCACGTCTTTATGCACGGCGGACGCTTCGCGGGTGCTAGAGAGGAGTTAGAAGTTCGCCTTGAGGGGCGTGTCGAGACGGAGTCCGTAGTCGAGCATATGATAAGCTCGAAGGAGAAATGGGTGGCGGTGAACACTGTAACGAACACGTCTTGGGCGTCGTCTTATAATAAGACGACCCGTTGAGTGGGCAGCAAACTGGAAGCATACTCTGCCTACATTGTCGACTAAAGCTCAGGGAAAGTGGGGGGTCTTTTGTCACCTAGTTAGCTACCGTGCCACACAGATAAAAGAAGGTAGACAGAGTTAAGACGGGAACAGACAGGAGGCTATCAACGATAGACCGGTTAAGAAGTATATGCATTCAATATATAAATATGAAGAACGAAGATGGTTATGTTCTTCTTCTTTACCCTCCCAACCTGTAAAAGCTTCTGGCTCTATGCCTTTACCCAAATTAAGCAACAACAAGTAATATCAGGTGCCCATTACTTTATAATTTATTTCGACTTCATGATTATTCAACGAGATTAATACCCAAAAGAATTCAAAAATACTATAATGCATGTACATAACTTCATTTTATGCATTATTTGCCTACTATACTACTTTTGTCCAGTATTTCCTAACAGGATGGGTATGAATATATACTACTAATAAGAATAATAATAACAAAAATAATAGCTGTCATATACAAATTACAAAAGATTTTTCTGCGGCTATGCCGCACTTACACATACATACTCTTTATACGCTGTTTTTTTTATATACTGCATCGATATCGACAGGCCTGTGATGATTGATGAGTTGATGAGCTGGGTGAACTTCAAAAAGGATTAGAATATATAACAGCTTTGATATAATATTGTATACATACCATACCCATATGAGACTTACTATTCGATTATATCTAACTTAAAATATAATACTAAATATAAAATTTAAATTTAAATTCAAATACGAATTACATTTCAATACTATTTTTAATTGAAATTACGTTATATTGTTGAACATTTTGTATGGCCAAGAAAAATTATATACGAGAAAAAGAAACAGCAACAAAGGCGGCAGCGAGTGCAATAGCACTATCGGCGGCGTCAGAAGCAGCAACGAAAAACGGCAGTGGCCTCCAGTGGCAATCGCACTGTCAACACAATATCCAATAAGAGATGCGACGACGAGTGGCGGCAAAGATCTCAATGCCGACGAGTGGTGCAGGCTCGGCAACTCATAACAGCGAGTCGTAACAACGAGTCTGCGTTAGAAACGCGCAGCCTCAGCAGCGCATGGCGCAACTTCCACACTGGTAATGAGAAGTGGCAACGATCAGCTCTATGCTAATCCGTTCTCTCTCAAAAAGGTTTATCCGATGCTTGGGTTCCTTATGGAACCGCTAAACTGGTGACTCAAGTGCAAATATCTAGGCGTATGGTGGCTACTCCCTTTGCAAAGTTGTTGCCACGCCTTTTGGCGCGGGGCCTCTGCAGTTGCAGATCAGTTGTTTGTGTGCTGTACTGTGGTCGTTGCCACGTGATTACACACACAATATCCTACACCAGGAAAAACGTACTAATTAGAATTATGAAATGTGGTTTTTCTCGCTACGTATCTTGTAAAACCAAACGAGAGGGCCAAAGAAAATATAAAAACAATGCACTTTGAAAAGTGCGCACTCCCCGAACAACACCAATAAATATATATATATAATATTATGACGGATGCCGTCAGATTTATTTTTAATATTTTGCTGCGGCACACTTTATCTTTGTAGCTTTCGAATTTGAAAAGAAATGGTCTAGCCTAGATTAAGCGTGAATATCGATATTGCTTGATTAATCTAAGTTAGATATCGATATTATTTAATACGATACTTATGTGAATGGCAAAAGTGATCCTGCCAACTCACTGCAAATATTCGATAGATAATTAATAATATACTAACATCTGTTGGCGAGTGCATCAATCATCGAATGCAGATGTTATCGCGAGCAGCTGTTAGCTTGCACAACAGTCGCGTCGCAAATATCGATACCGCCATACAATTCAAAATTTTAACTGCAATTAACGGACATTGCTCACCCCTACAACACGATGGCAGTGGCAGTAAATGAAGCAGCTAAGAGAGAAGAAAGAGCACGAGTCCCAGCCAATTCAGAAGAGTGCCGATAAAGGCCGAACCCTCCCTCTGAAGTAATACCTCACGGCAGTTCCGGGGGGAGTGCGTTGAATGCGGGAGAAACAGGCGTTAGCCTGGTTTCGCAGGACCACTTGAATGTACTGCGGTGCGTCAACGTCTAAGGAAAAAAAAAAAAAAACACACACACACACACCCGCCGTGGCGGTGGCGGTTATGAGAATACCACCTCAGCTAACCACTGCTTGACGTAAAAGGCGACTAAAGTGGTAGTGGCCCAGTATAGCCTTGATTAGGATACTGGAAACACGACCTCTGATTTGATGAGTTGGGCTGAAAGTCACAGTATTCTAGTATCCTGAGTAGACAGAGTGATATCTTGTCGAAACGACTACTAGGCTAATGCTGTGACTGCCCCCGTCCCGTTAAAATCGTGGCTGACCTCTAAGCACGCTTAATGTTTTCGTCCCCATTCAGTTGGGGCGTACAGGCTCAGTTGAGACTACTCCTGACCTACGTGATCTGGCTCTAAACTTACGGACCCATGAAGGCGTATGTCAACCCTCGCATGGCCTCCCTGCTACATAGACAACCATGAGATCATTAGACACGACTGTACTACGAACATTTGATAACGACTTAGAGTAGGGACCCAATCACAACGATGTATACAACAAGCAAAGGAAGGAAGGGGAGAAGAGAGAGAGAGGAGGGATTTACAGGAGTCTGCGGATCGACAGCGATCGGAAGGAGTGGCGAATGCTGACCTGTTCCCAAGGAAGCCAAGGGTTTCACACTCGCCGATAAGAGTGCCTGTAATTGCTGCAGTATCTGCGCCATCTGAACGGGCGTCCGAATTGGTTACAGGTAGGGAAGCACAGCAGGGTGAACAACGCCAACGCAACTTAACCTTAAAGATGCGCAAACGCAGAGGACAAAGCCAGTCCCACCATCGGACAACCCTACGAAGAGCTCGTCGACACTACGACCGGACCCGGCGAAATTTTCAGAACTCGGACGTGCACGGTGCTAGCAATGGGATTACCGATCTCATCATCAGCGTCCCGACTCAAAAGTTTGGAGCCAGATCACCACGTGTCTCGCCTTTACGGCCTGTGGATCTGTCCACGGCATGTCAAAATGATGATGTGCTTAGTATTCTTTAATAAAATGCAAAGCAGAATCAGCGTACTCACGGCAGCAATCGAGACTCAGCGACACGTCACTAAGGTATCAAAGGACGCAATAGCTGAACTCTCCACTCTCAATAATAAAGCACTGAAGCTACAGGAAGGAAATACAAAGGAGGTTCTCGCCAGGAATGTTGGCACCCAAACAGAGGGCCTTAAGAAAAAAACGGACGCCTGTAGTCAAGGGACCGGAAGCAAAAGAAAGCGATGCCCCAAAATAATAATGGGCAACATAGCAAAAGGATGGAAACAAACAAGAAGACATCATATGCTGAAGTGGTCAAAAAACCGAGCCCTAATAGCAAAAGCTTTGAGTGGAAGAACGTGCAGCCTAAAAAGCTGTGCAAGAAACAGAGGCGCTTATAGTGACCAAGACAGGAGAGACTACGGTATGTAGAAATACTACGGAAATTGAAGGGGGACCCGAGTCTGATAGATATAGGAAAAACAAGTCCAAAAAATTGGACGGACCCAGAAGGGAGAACTAATCCTGGAATTGGAGCGAAAAATCAGGTCCACTAGCTAGTAAGATCAGAGAGGGCATAGAGAATTCCCTGAACGAACTAGCCCTCAGTTCGCTCGGGATGACAAAAAGACCACCTTACTGTGTACTGGTATGGACGAAGCAACGACTGCCGAATGCCTTGCCCTATGCCTTAAGACTCAGTTTGGTGAGATCTCAAAGCCGGATGTGCGAGGCATGAGAAGAAAGCGTGATGGGACCCAAGTAGCCACGTTAATGCTGGGTATATCTGGGTGGTATGGGTGGCTATCACGGTACTAAAAAAGGGTACCGTAACCGTGGGATGGTCTAGGTGTCGGATCACCCAAGACATTAGGCCAATGCGATGCTTCAGATGCTTGGGCTTCGGCACCGCGCAAGCAACTGCAGGATACAGATCGCTCAGATTGCTGCCTACGATGTGGAGGCAGGGGACATAAAGCTAAAGGCTGCGTAGAACAGTATAAATGCCTAATTTGCAGCGAAGATAGGAACCATGCGACTGGTGGTTTTGCGTGTCCAAAATACAATAAGGCCAAAAAAACAGGAAGGAGTAAGGAGCCAGCACCATGCAGAGCCAACTTAGAATTGCCCAGCTGAACGTAAACCACTGCGCGGCTGCCTAGCCTACTACAACAAACCGCAGTGGAACGCAAGGTAGATGTCCTTTTGTTGAGTGAGCCCTACATCTCTAGTGGGCCAGCGTTATAGCGGGTGACTTCAATGCCTGGGCAGTAGAATGGGGGAGCCGAACATCAAATCGACGAGGTAGGGGCAGTCATTAATGCAATGAGTCAGCTCGACCTGATATTGCTGAACGACGGACTCAAACCAACATTTGACAACGACAGAGGCTCATCATACATTGACGTCACCTTCGCCAGTAGGGATGTAGCAGGGAATTCGAAGTGGGAGGTACTTGACGACGTGACAATGAGTGACCATGCATTGATTCTTTTTAATGTTACACTGACGTGCGCGATAAGCAGACAACGGATAAGTGAGTTAGGACAGGCGTGGGACGTCAAAAAAATTGACAATGACATGCTAAATTACGTTATTGACGATCTGGAAAACCCAATTGGTCCTGCAATGGTATCAAATCTTACGCAATCACTAAAAAGGGATATACGATGCATCAATGCCGCGTAGAACGCGAAAGAAGACTAAACCACCAGTATATTGGTGGAGTGACTCCCATAGGGAATTGAGGACGGAGTGCTTCACAGCGAGGAGATGGGCACAGCGGGCACGGGGGCGCGAAAACCACTCGCACATGGTTGACCGCCATAGAATAGCTCGTGCCACGTTGAAAAAAACCATTGCAAAAGCCAATGTCGAGGCGTTGAAGGACCTGCTCGCAAGTGTTGACGAGAACCCATGGGGCCGGGCATATAAAATCGTCTACACAAGAGGATTAAATCAGCAGGGAGGAAAATATTTATGGAGCCTGATGTCATGGCGAACATCGTAGAGGAGCGCTTTCCCAAGCAAGCATCCCTTGGCAGCCGGCGCAGGTATCTCCTGGAGAGTACTTTTCCCTTGCATCACTCCTGAGGAAATACTACAAGCCGCTAGCAGGATAAAGCCCGGTAAGCCCCTAACGGTATCCCAGGGATAGTTGTAAAAGCCGTTGCAGTAGCCAAACTGGTCATATTCAGCAGCACCTTCCAACAATGTCTCTTGGAGCACATGGAAAGAGCAAAAACTTGTTCTTTTTCCGAAAGGGAAGGGCGACACATCCAACGCCAGTGGTTACCACCCCCACTCTGCCTGCTGGATATTGTGGGAAAGCTATTCGAGCGAATAATCTACAGTAGGATAGAAGCTTTTACGGAGGGACCTTAATGGGCTGGCCCATCAACAGTATGGCTTCCGAAAGGGAAGGAGCACTCTTGACGCATTGGCCAACGTCCGGGATATTGCACAAAATGCACTAGCGGGAGAAAAGATGGCTAGGAGGAGCAAAGAAATACTGTGCCATCGTCGCTTTAGACGTGAAGAACGTCTTTAACACGGCAAGGTGGACCAGTATTCTTAGTGCCATGAGCTCCATGGGAATCCCAGATTACCTAAACGGTATAATTGGCAGCTATTTCAGGGACCGAGTACTTTGGTACGAAACGACCGATTCCCCAAAAAAGTACCAAGTCACCTCGGGAGTTGCGCAGGGGTCGGTCCTTGGACCAATCCTGTGGAACATTATGTATAATGGTATCTTGACCATTAGTACACCCGTGATACGCAGCTGCACTGCTTTGCCGACGACGTGGCCATTATTGCCGTAGCCAAGACACTGGTAGAACTGCAATCTCTTTGCAATAATACCATTGTAGCAGCTACTGGCTGACTACAGAATGCAGGGCTCGAAATTGCAGCACAATAAGACCGAAGTGGTTCTACTAAGCAGCAGGAAAGGGGGTTGAGAAGTTGCAAATATCTGTAAATGGCGTACAATTGGAGTCAGCGGAGGCATTGAAGTCTTGGTCGATCATAGGCTGAGCTTCAAGGAACATGCAAAATATGCCAGCAGGAAGGCGGCTATGACAGCTACTGTGCTAGCTAGGCTAATGCCGAATGTCGGCGGCCCCAGGATGCCTGCTAGGAAGGAGCTTTGCAACGATCAAGAGGCAGAGCTGACTTCGAAGTAAGAAGACTGGAGTATGCGGCTAATCGTAGGCTGCTGAAGAAGTCCATTCTGAGCAGCAAGAGGGACAAATTCTTAGAACTATGCGACGAAGCCGAGACAGACATCTGGGGAATGGCCTACAAACTAGTTCTGAAAAGACTTAAGCCAAACGTCTCATCAGTGCCCAGAGAAGAGGTCGTCCTTGATGGCATAGTGGATGCGCTGTTCACGGTCTCCTTCACTGTCGAAGATCACGTAGTGCCCCGGCTCTAAACGGAGGTACCGGATGTGACAGAAAACGAAGTGCTGCGAGCAGCGGCAAAAATCAAGGACTCCAAGTCTCCTGGACCGGACGCGATTCCAAATCGGTGCTGAAGATGGCTATCAGGCTCAACCTGGATTGCTTTGTAGAAGTGTTTTGGAAGTGTCTGAGACAAGGAGACTTCCCCCGCACATGGGAAATTGCAGAACCTGGGTGTTGATCCCAAAGCCGAACAAGCCACTTGATTCGCCGTCGTCCTACCGACCGATTTGTCTGCTCGAGAGGCTGGTGAGCCATAGACTAGAGGACTCTATCCGTCAAGCTGGAGATCTGTCACCCATGCAATACGGATTCAGAAAGGAGCACTCAACCGTAGACGCTATCTCACACGTAGCAGACATTGCAAGAAGAGCCATCGCAGGCAGCAGATGGCGTGGTGGTACTAAGGAGTATTGTATTGTAATGACTCTTGAATTTAAGAACGCCTTTAACTCTGCAAAATGGAGCTGCATTATTGAGGCCTTAAGGCGGTTCAACACTCCGAGCTACTTAATGGGAATATTAGAAGACTATTTTAGGAAGCGCATCCTGATGTATAGAACGGATAACGGAACAAAATCGTTTAATATCACTGGAGGAGTTCCGCAAGGATCCGTGTTGGGCCCGCTGCTATGGAACACCATGTACGACGGCATACTGCGCCTTGAAGTTCCAGAGAGGGCAACAATTGCACTATGGGCAAAAAGTCGCAAAGTGCGGCATTTTTACATTTTTTTGTGTTCGGTATTATAAAATTGACTTTATTTTTTGAATTAGAATACTTCAAATATACTGAAACATATTTTTAAAAAATTTTAGACTTCGCTGGTATTTTGTTATTCGTCCATATTTAAAAGACTCTGATCTGGCCACTCTAAAAAAAATAATTTGGCGCGAAAGTTTATGATTTTTTTTGTGAGTTGTATCTTCAAATTGTAAATTAAACAAAAAAGCTTAGATATGGAATTTAATCGTCAAGGTACGTAATATTAATTATTGGCACTAAATTTTTAGTACATGTGTTATGTTGTCCAATCGTACAATGTGTTGTTGGGTATGTTTTTAGGCCGCTGCTAACAAATGTATCTGTGTTTCTGTGGAGTGTAACTTGTGCGTCTAGGTCGGTCGAGGGGAATATTAAAGCTGAATGTTATTAACCAAACTGTTAACAATCAAATAGTGGTTAACATTTTTGCACATTTTTGCCCGATTTACGGCAATACTCAATGTTGCAGTTGCAAGTTACATTCTTACATTCAACGTTGCTTGATGTTTGGAGCGACAACAACCGCCAACAAGCTGCTGTGCAGCAGTTTGTTTACAAAATATTGATGAGGCTGAATTAAGTGATGTCCAGCAAAACATAATAAAAGATAAGCTCAGGGTATTCTTTGGATTTATTACCACTAATTTGCCAAATGCAACAGAATCCTCGACCGTTTTCAAAAAAAAAGCATGCGCAATGGCTCGCATCATCTTTAAAAATTGAGTTTTTTAAAGATGATATTCCACGCGACAAGTCTGGTCGCAAACGCTTGACATACATTGAGGCAGGACCAAGGTTAAGGCGAAAATTGGCATCTGATCTGGTCGATAAAAGTGAAGATTGCATGCCACTGTTGTTGCATGCAACTTCTACATTGGCCAAAAAGTTGAAAACACTTCTCCTCTACTGCAAAAAAGCATTGAATAAAGATAATATAGCTGGTATAACGAACCAATTTAAGCAGAAAGAGGTGACAGTAATAAGTCCTGAAAATGCTTTAGCCTTTTTAATTGAAAACAATTTAACAAAACGACAATACATTAACATAAAAGACATAAGTAAGCTCCATGGATGCGATTATTTATCCCCCTTATTCGGAAATTACAAAAATGAAATTGAAAATGCAGACCAGAACAAGATTTAATAACTTATTCTGAATATAAAGTTCAAGTATCACTTCAGAATTTATTGAATCATTCTCATCATTACTCATTCGCAAGCAAAGCATTGCAAATTAAATGGTCAGGTACGGTTTGATGGCTCAACAGGTCAAAGTATATATAAATATACATATATGTATTCTGATAGCCATATATATGGTATAAGTCCTTTACATGCATGCATACGATTCTTCGACTTCGTATTAAAAGTAGCATACCGAATGGAGCTAAAAAAATGGAGAGTCACAGGCTCAGACAAAGATGGCCTTGCGTTACGGAAAAAAAGGATTCAACGTAGATTATGGGATGAAATGGGTTTGAACGTAGACAACCCTAAACAAAATGGAAGTGGCAACAGTAATGATGGAAAATACCGCCAGAAGAGCTTTTGCAGGTACCAAAACGTTATCAACAATTTTCAATTTTCAACGAGAACATTTTGCATAATTTTTATATCCTTTTAATTGCTGCATCGTGTGAATATAAAGTATGCCCAGCAAAATTCAAAGATTTATGTACGAAAACGTTCAACCTATATGTTGAAACTTATGATTGGTATCCAATGTCACCGACTGTGCATAAAGTATTGGTACATGGGCACCAAATAATGGAAACCTCCGTACTTCCTCTAGGTGCTCTGGGTGAAAATGCGTCAGAAAAAACAGTCGGCTGAATACTATATCAAATGTGTTTAATAAAGCATTGGATTCCTCTGACCCACTGCTTTCAACCATAAATCTAAAGGAACGCCAAAGACTAAATTACAAAAAAAGGCAAAGAGATGTTATAGCTCTTTCGAAATCTCCTGACATTGAGCTTCCAGCAACAGGGACATGTGTAGACCATAATGTTGAGCAGGTAGAAGAAGTCGCAGATAATGAATTTGAAATACTCGGGCTGGATTCCCTGGAGTTGGAGGAAGAGCTTTGGGGAAGAATAAATTATTAACTGGGCATCAAGGTATGGAGACACAAAACTTAATATTGGGCTCTAACTAATTGTTAATTTAATTTTTTCAGGTATCCATATCAACTTTATAAAGCAAATTTGTTAAAAATATATTAATTAAAAATATTTAATACAACTTTATTAAATATATTACATTAAAATATTAAAAAAAAAAATTTTAGGGAAAAAAATCGAAAATTTCAATTTTATGGTAAGGTGGGAGGGAGGGAAGGCGTGGTCCAATTCGAAAAAAAAATCCGAAATTCTATCTTTATTTTTTAGGTATGTGTACCAAATTTTCATGTTTCTATCTTCAAAAATGGTAAAAATGCCGCAATTCGGGGACTTTTGCCCATAGTGAATTGTAGGCTTTGCAGACGATGTGGCCTTAGTGGTGACAGCTAAACAATTGGGCGACGCTGAGCTACTTTGTAGCGCAGCAGTAGCCACTGTCAAGGACTGGCTGTGACAGTGGGGCTGTAATTAGTTGACCACAAAAACCGAAGCGGTCCTTATAAGCAGTCGTAAAATCGTCGAAGTGGCTCACATAAACCTTGGTCGGACCTCCATCACACTTTCGATCCGAGCCATTAAGTACCTAGGCGTCCTAATCGACACGAGGCTACAACCCGATAGCTCTGGAATTCGTCAAACCAAGTCGAAAATCTAAAAAAAAATGACTGACCCAGACGGCCAACCCTAGGCACAGCGCAAAGCTTAAAAAGCTCAAAAAACTAATTGCATACTCCCAGGAGGGCCTGTAGCTTGCCGTGGGCGTAGCGAGGGATTTGAGGATTGATTTCAGAAGCTGCATATTAATATACGCAATAAGCTCAGCTGTAAGAGTGCAGCTGCAGTGGCGCAAGTGCATAGAGGTGCGAACTACTCAGCGATCCACGGTTCGAGTCCACCAAGATCGAAAAAAAAGTCTAACACTTAACTTATTGAGTGGTCTGGTCGAAAAAGAGTGTGTGTTGGCGATCCAGCGCACACCACCACCACCACCATCAGTTAGCAAGCCTAAGTTCCCGTGTGGCGGCAGCGCAGAAGCAACTGCATGCCATAACCAAACGGGCGACAACAGGAGCAGGAGCGAGGAAATCAGCAAGCTCGTCGGCGGTCGCTGTGTTGCAGACAATGCGTGTGACCTAGTCGGGATCAGAATCCCGATAGGTCACACGCATTGTGCCTGTTGCTGGCCCAGCCAGCGAGAAGAGGTCGCTCAAAGATTTGTTGGAGCGCTTGGGTACGGAGCTGGACGGCAGTTTGCCTCGCAGAGGCACATTAATGAAAAATGAGGAGCAAGTTAGCAAGAATGCACAAAACTTTCACCGAGCCGCAACAGAGCTGTGTCTAGAGGCAAGCGTCACCGTCACACAGCCACAGCCACTGAAGGTGCATTTGGAAAAGGCGGCCCCAAGAGGAGTCGTGTCAGCGGCAATAATAATACCGAATAAAACGGTAACTCACTCGCTATGCGAGTGGACTACTGTGGAGTCGAAAAGCACTGGGAAGAAGAGGACCACTACCAAGCCACGCCCAGACGCACTGGTGGTCAGTGCAAAAGGAGAGATGAGCTATAGCGACGTGCTCTCAATGGTTACCAGACGCAGGATGGGAAACTGAAAAATGTCGCTGATAGCGTGATCACAGCGCGAAGAACTGCCAAGGGAGATCTTCTGTTGGAGCTCGGCAGCTCTGGGCTGGACAGTACATCCAAACTAAAGGACGCAATCGAGAATGTGCTAGGGGATTACGCAGAGGTGCGCAGCATAACTCAGCGAACCACAATTGCTATTCGCGACTTGGACGAACTTACACGACAGGAGGAAGTGTTGGCAGCAGTGCATGCGCAAGCGGGCGTACCTATCAACGTGTGCCAGTTGAAGAGCCTGAGAGTGGCATACGCAGGCACGCAGGTGGCAATTCTCCAGGTGCCACCGCTATGGGCTCCAAAAATCCTTGAGTTAGGCAAACTTAAGGTTCGGTGGTCACGCTGCAGAATTGTGGAGCAAGAGCAGAGGACGAGGTGCTTCAAATGCTTTGAGATCGGGCATATAGCCAGCAGATGTAAAAATCTCATTGACAGGAGTAACTGCTGTCTAAGATGTGGAGTACATGGTCACAAAGTGGCATTGTGCACCAACGCAGCGAATTGCTACATCTGCAGTGCAAACGGAAGCAAACAGCTAAAACCACCAGGCTGGTAGACGCAAGTGCCCATTGGCAACAAAGAGCGCAAAGAAAGCACACTCATGCAAGTAGTCCAGCTTAACATAAATCACTGTGCAGCTGCGCAAGACCTTCTTCAGCAAGCAGTTCGAGATGATAGCGCTGACGTAGCTATCTTAAGCGAACCGTACAGAACGGTAACAGGCTCAGTCTGGGCAGCGGATACTACGGACAAGGCAGCAATCTGGTTGTGCGGCAAATCACCGTTGCAGTTTTGGACACGAGCATGCTGCACGTGGATTTGTGCGAGCAAAAAATTGGCGGTACATGGGTCTATAGCGTGTATCTGGCCCCAGTCTTTCTCTGGAGGAGTACGGGCGCATTCTGGACGAACTCGCAGCTGATGCTATAGGCCCGCTCCCCATTAATTGGCGGCGGCAACTTCAATGCATGGGCAATGGAATGGGCAGACCCTGCACAATGCGAGAGGCTCTATTGTGACGGAAACGTTCCAAATGCTGGACCTAATCCTCTTGACGAGGGCACGCAGCAGACTTTTAGTAGAGCTGCGTGGGGTCAAATAGTCGACCTGACTTATGGGTGCAGCGCGCTGTCGCCATCGGCACGTTGGCGCTTTGAGCGACGCCTGCACAGCTAGCGACCACCATTCTGTGCCTTTCTGTGTGAAGTTGGCGGGCGGCCCCCAGCAATGCAGGTGCTCCATCAAGATGGGCTAACTTCAACGCAAGCATGGCAAAGTTACGATGCCTCTCAAAAAATCATCCACCCACCACGTCGTCGTTAGGCAGATCGTCCTTCACATTGTGCAGCGCGAATACAAGGAGAGGCGAAAAGCTCTGAAGCATGCCGTCAAGGCGAGCAAACGCAAATGCTTCATCGAGCTTTGTGAGACTGTGGAGAGCGACCCATGGGGTAAGGCGTATCAACTGGTCACGAAAAAGATCTCGGCACACAAAGCGTCTATGCCACCGGATGATGTGATGCACAGCATTGTCCGAGAGCTGTTTTCCGACTACAGTTGGCGAGACGGTGTGAAATCTTGATGACGCCACATCCAATAATAGCGCAGCAATTGAGTTGGTTACCAGTGCTGAGATAAGTACTATCGCTGGAAGCATGAAGCTGGGAAAGGCGCCGGGGCCGGACGGCATACCTCTGAGAGCACTACGACTCGCCTGTGCTCTGAGGCCGGAAATCTTCGTTGACATGTTCAACAAGTGTTTACAGGAGGCTGTTTTTCCAAATATCTGGAAATCGCAGAGACTGGTTCTGCTCCCCAAACCAGGCAAGAATCGGGCGAACCTGCTGCATATCGGCCAATCTGCCTCATTGACAATGCGGGAAAAATGTTGGAGAAAATTATATGCACCCGGCTGGAGCGTGCTAGTGCCGCAGTAAGTTACCTATCACCAAAACCAATTTGGCTTTCGCAAGGCCAGATCGACAGTCGACGCAGCGACTAGAGTTGTGGAGATCGCCTCACACGCCATAGCGGGCAGTAGATGGAAGGGAGGAGCCAAGGAGTATTGCGTGCGTAGCTACCTATCCTGCAGGCGGCTATTGTACGACACAAGTGCTGGTACAGAGGAGGAGGACGCCGTGACGGCAGGTGTCCCACAAGGTTCGGTCTTGGGCCCTCTTCTGTGGAATGCCATGTATGATGGCATACTGAGACAAACCCTCCCACCGGGCACGCACATGGTTGGTTTCGCAGACGATATCGCTGTCCTTGTCGTATGGAAGGAGCTGATGCAGGCCGACAGTGTGTGCAACCAAACAATCGCGACCATCCAGCAGTGGCTTGTTTCAGTTGGGCTGGCACTTGCGCCGCACAAAACTGAAGCCGTGCTGATCAGCAGCCGAAAAAGTGTCGAAGTTGTGAAAATTTCTGTTGGATGCACCTCTATTACGTCCAAAAGAGCGATTAAGTATCTGGGAGTATGGATCGATACAAGGCTCAGCTTTCGAGAGCACCTGGAAGCGACGAGCAATAAAGCAGCAGGCATGAACCGGCTTCTCTCGAGGCTCATGGCGAATACTGGAGGCCCAAAACAGTTGCGACGATCTCTTATTGCGGGTGCCATGCGATCCATCGCAATGTTCGCGGCACCAGTATGGGTACGAGCTCTGGACACCAGGAGTTACTGCCAAGGGCTGGAGGCAACGTTCAGAAAGAGTGCCATCCGCATTATTATTGGATTTCGCACAATTTTGAGGACGCAGCTTTTGTCATCGCTGGAGTACCTCTGTTTTGTGGGAATGGCTAGAGAGCGAGCTGCTACTTATCGGCAGCTGTGATCCCGGTACCACAGCAACGCCGAAACACGCTCTGTTCGTAATACAGGACGACAAGAATGCTTAGAGAGGTGGCAGCGACGATGGGATAGGTCTCCAAAAGGCCGCTGGACGCATCGGCTTATCCCGAATATCGGCGAATGGTCTGGTAGGAAGCACGGCCAAGTCAACTTCCACTTGACGCAGGTGCTAAGCGGCCATGGATGCTTCAGAAGTTGCATACTATGCTCGTACCTATGCCGGACGTCGTGAGCAGCCGGGTTAACAGGAGGTACATTGACAGAGTCGACGGCTGCGAGGGAAATTGTTGTTGGGACCCAGTGCAATTGACCACAACTAGTGCAAACAATAGCAATTGCACTCCCATGATCAGCTGACGACGAGGGCTGCACTACCACCAGCTGCTCAGCCAGACTGGGCGCTCTGGCGTTGTCAGACGGCCGACCCTAAGCTCAGCGCAAAGCTTAAAAAGCTTAAAAAATTTAGTGCATACTCCCAGGAGGGCCGTAGCTACTACGCACTAATCAGCCAATTTGTGGCAGCGGTCATGATCGAGCAAAGGAGGGCCGAGAAGGCCAGACAAAGAACGAGGGAGTAAGCGGCGCCGATGCCCTTGTGAAGGCATTGCTTCGCGGCTGTCCCACTAGAGCCAGGCTCCGCTAACTCTGTTTTCTTCCTTTTCTCTATGTAGAATTTTCTTTAACTCTACTTTGTAAACCTTTTCTAATCTATACTACGAAATAAAAAAAAAAAAAACCCACGCACACACACACACACCCGTGTGGACGGCGGGCAATAGAATTCCTCCACAGTACACCCGCTTGTCGTACGAGGCGACTAAAGGGTGAACAAAAACGGTGTTGGTCGTGACCGATTGGCGCCTCACAGCGGAAAGACTCTGACTGCCTCTAACTTGGTAGGGCCAGATCGATTCCAATCGCAGCCCGACAAGTAGCTCACTACTGCCGACCACTAGGGTCAGGTAACGCCCGGGTGGCCCTCTGAACACCCGTCCAAGGGCCAGCAAAAGCGAGAAGGCGATCATGGTCTGCCAGTAAGACCTTAAACAAATGCTATGGGTGATTCCCAGAAGATACAATCAATATGGAAGGTCATAAAAAAACCAACCTTACGGTGCAGGGAGTCGGATCCCCAGTACCGGCGATCTCGAGGGGTGAGCAAGCGGGTCCCCGGTCGTCGAAATCCTATGACCGCAATGCCTCGGTGGTGGCGAACTTGGCCACCTACGCAGATAACATGACAAGCGCCCTTCACAGGAGAGTGAAATACGGCGAGAGCGGATATAGCTCGGAGCCCATATTTAATCCCTTCCAGGGCACTAAGAAAGACGCTTAGATCTCCAAAGGCAAATCCGAAGGATTCTACAAAGGAATTCACGTCCTCTGTGTCCCCACAGAATAGAGGAGGGGAATCGCAAGGCGTCGTTACCGATAGCACTCGAAGCTTCGACGTGTTGGGAGAAAAGATAAGAGCTCTTAGCAAGATGTTGGAAGGGAGACGCACAATCCATCAACCAATGAGGGACCTTATCGATAACATCATGGAGCTTTACTCGGCAGTGGATGAAGAGAGAGCAGCGAAAACATCTCCGGAGCCAAGGGCTGCAGAAGGCAGCAAGAGAGCAGGTTCACAAATCCAATCCGCCAAAGCGTGCCAGAAGAACCAAGTCAGCTAAAGCCGGACGCAATAATAGTGAGAGGTCTAACGACGTATCGTATGCTGACATAATGCGATCCGTGAAAGCCGAGCCACAGCTGAAGGAGCTCGCTAACCATGTCAGAGGCATACGCAAAACAGCAAAGGTCGAACTTCTCTTCGAGCTCAAAAAGTCAGCAGATCCAATCACGAAGGGTATACACGAGGCAGTCCAAGACTTCCTGGGCCCTAGCGTAGAGGTGATAGCGCTGACGGAGACCTCAGTCATAGAGGTGAAGGACATAGACGAAGTGACATCAGAGGAGGAACATCTGGAGGCACTGATAACACAGTTCGGAGAGGTGAGGATCACAAAATCCTGCATTGTCTCATTCCGGAAGGCCTACGGAGGAACGCAGACAGCAACGCTGAGGCTCCAAGTCGATTCGGCCAATAAGATGGTAGAAGCTGGCAAAGTGCAAAGGTCCAGCTAGTCCGCTGCTTTATATGCATGGACTTCGGTCACGTAGCAAGTAGTTGCACAGAAAAAGTAGAGTACAAGGACACATGCTTCAGTTGTGGGGAAACAGGCCACAAGGCGAAGCTATGCGACAAGGCCCTAAAATGTAAACTCTGCAGCAGGAAAGGAGAGAAGGCAGTAGACCACCCGGCAAATAACAGTAGGTGCCCATACCTCAAAAAAGCGCTCAGCAAAACATGCGGAAGATGACACGGTTCTATCATCACTGAACCTGAACCACTGCGAGGCAGCACAAGACCTGCTTACGCAAAAATTAGAGAGTCAAGGACAGACGTGGCTATATTGAGCGAACCTATCGCATTAAATCCTCCAACACTTGAGAGATAAATCGCGTAAGGTAGCCGTCTGGAGTTGTGGGCAGCAGGCCCCACCAGCTACCGAGGTCATGACCCAAAACGGCTTTATCTGTGCCAAGGTACACGCTTGTACATCTACAGTTGCTATCTTACCCCGTCACTCAGCCAGGCGGACTACAACAGCATACTCGACAAGCTCATCAACGATGCGAGAAGTAAAACCCCATGCCTCATTGCTGAAGACTTCAACGCTTGGGCGACCGAATGGGGAAGCACATGCACCAACTCAAGAGGTAGGGCAGTCCTGGACTCTGTTGCTCTACTAGATGTAGTACTCCTAAATCGAGGGGGTGCAAACACATTTAGTAGAGGAACGGCAGGTTCAGTGATTGATCTGACGTTTGTGAGTAGCTCACTAGCCCGAGAGCCTCCTGGAGAGTTTTTGTAGTGAATACACTCATAGCGACCACCAAGCTATAGTTACGGAAATCCACAGACGCTCCTACCCCTCGGTACCCAACAGGCCAATCCGATAAAGAACAGAGACATTCGATAAAGAGATTTTCGAATCCATGTTCCAGGGACTGGAGATCAATGGCTCGGCAGCAAGCAGCACGAGGCAGCTCATGTCCAGGCTAACCCAGGCATGCGACGCATCAATGCGTAAAGCAGGACGAGGAACAAAGCACCACACGTATACTGGTGGAACCAGTATATCACAAAGGCCCGCAAGGATTGCTTTCAGGCACGACGAAGGTACCAGAAGACCCTTACACTTGGATCCCACAGAGCAGACGCCCATCACCAGACACTGAGGGAAAAAAGGCGCGTATTGAAATCGCTAATTAAAAGCAGCAGAGGAAGCTGTTCCTAGAGCTTTGCGACGAAGCCGACGCGAACCTTTGGGTTCAGCCTACAAACTGGCTATGAAAAAACTCCACGCGTTCAGACCAGCTTGCCCATCATGCCCAGAATTATTGGCAAAAACAGTAGCACACCTATTCCCGAGCCAGCCGAGATCGGTGTATGGGATGGCTACTGATACTTCGACGTTCGCCCACGTGACAGAGGACGAAATCCTGTCGGCAGCACGCTTGATTAAGCCAGGGAAAGCTCCAGGCCCAGACGGAATACCGAGTGCAGTTGTTAGAAAGGCCTCGAGATACAACCAAGGTGCTTTGCCTCCACGTTTTAGCAAATGCATGCTGGAAGGAGTGTTTCCTAATGCCTGGAGATACATGTTCGACAAGTGTTTACATGAGGCTGTTTTTCCAAATATCTGGAAATCGCAGAGACTGGTTCTGCTCCCCAAACCAGGCAAGAATCCGGGCGAACCTGCTGCATATCGGCCAATCTGCCTCATTGACAATGCGGGAAAAACGTTGGAGAAAATTATATGCACCCGGCTGGAGCGTGCTAGTTCCGCAGTAAGTTACCTATCACCAAACCAATTTGGCTTTCGCAAGGCCAGATCGACAGTCGACGCAGCGACTAAAGTTGTGGAGATCGCCTCACACGCCATAGCGGGCAGTAGATGGAAGGGAGGAGCCAAGGAGTATTGCTTGATGGTCACGCTGGATATCAAGAATGCCCTTAACTCTGCTCGTTGGGACTGCATTCTCAAGGCTCTGGCGGCGTTTCAAGTGCCGAGATATCTACTAAAATCGTGCGTAGCTACCTATCCTGCAGGCGGCTATTGTACGACACAAGTGCTGGTACAGAGGAGTACGCCGTGACGGCAGGTGTCCCACAAGGTTCGGTCTTGGGCCCTCTTCTGTGGAATGCCATGTATGATGGCATCCTGAGACTAACCCTCCCACGGGCACGCACATGGTTGGTTTCGCAGACGATATCGCTGTCCTTGTCGTACGGAAGGAGCTGATGCAGGCCGAGAGTTTGTGCAACCAAGCAATCGCGACCATCCAGCAGTGGCTTGTTTCAGTTGGGGCTGGCACTTGCGCCGCACAAAAGTGAAGCCGTGCTGATCAGCAGCCGAAAAGTGTCGAAGTTGTGAAAATTTCTGTTGGATGTACCTCTATTACGTCCAAAAAGAGCGATTAAGTATCTGGGAGTATGGATCGATACAAGGCTCAGCTTTCGAGAGCACCTGGAAGCGACGAGCAATAAAGCAGCAGGCATGAACCGGCTTCTCTCAAGGCTCATGGCGAATACTGGAGGCCAAAAACAGTAGCGACGATCTCTCTTATTGCGGGTGCCATGCGATCCATCGCACTGTTCGCGGCACCAGTATGGGTACGAGCTCTGGACACCCGGAATTACTGCCAAGGGCTGGAGGCACGTTCAGAAAGAGTGCCATCCGCGATTATTATTGGATTTCGCACAATTTTTTGAGGACGCAGCTTTTGTCATCGCTGGAGTACCTCTGTTTGTGGAAATGGCTAGAGAGCGAGCTGCTACTTATCGGCAGCTGTGATCCCGGTACCACAGCAACGCCGAAACACGCTCTGTTCGTAATACAGGACGACAAGAATGCTTAGAGAGGTGGCAGCGACGATGGGATAGGTCTCCAAAAATGCCGCTGGACGCATCGGCTTATCCCGAATATCGGCGAATGGTCTGGTAGGAAGCACGGCCAAGTCAACTTCCACTTGACGCAGGTGCTAAGCGGCCATGGATGCTTCAGAAGTTGCCTGCACCGCTTTGGTCATGAAGCTTCTGGTGACTGCTCGGAGTGTGGAACACTGGAAGATGCGGAGCATACTATGTTCGTCTGCAAAGTTGTATGGGTCACTTCGTAACGACTGGACAGGACACTTGGTGTCCGACCGCGGTGGAAAATTTGGTCCGTTAATGCTGCAATCAGTGGACAACTGGGTTGTAATATGCGAGTTCGTGTCAACAGTGATGCAGACCAAAGAAGCATGGAGAGAGCCAGGAGAGAGTCGATGGAATAGGTGGCGCTATGTCTCTTATGAGCAATGCTTCACGGCCGTCCCACAGGAGATCGCACTGCCCTATATCCAAAATAATTTATTACATGTATCTGTTAGCAATATTAGTATTAGTAATAGTAGAGCAAAGTCAGAACTCTGAAAAAAAAGTGACTGCGAGTGAGCTTGAGCTGTGTCCAAGCCTTGAGTACTTACGGACGGTCGGGGCACCTGCTGCCGGACGTCGTGAGCAGCCGGTTAACAGGAGGTACATTGACAGAGTCGACGGCTGCGAGGGAAATTGTTGTTGGACCCAGTGCAATTGACCACAACTAGTGCAAAACAATAGCAATTGCACTCCCACGATCAGCTGACGACGAGGGCTGCACTACCACCAGCTGCTCAGCCAGACTGGGCGCTCTGGCGTTGTCAGACGGCCGACCCTAAGCTCAGCGCAAAGCTTAAAAAATTTAGTGCATACTCCCAGGAGGGCCTGTAGCTTGCCGTGGGCGTAGTGAGTGACTTGAAGTGCATACTTTCAGGAGCTAACATACTAATATACTCAATAAGCTTCACTGAAAGAGTGCAGCTGCAGTGCGCAGTGCATAGAGGTGCGGACTTCCAATTACCAGCGATCCACGGTTCGAGTCCACCAGGAACGAAAAAGTCCCAGTACTTAAATAAAGTGGTCGAAAAAGCGTGTGTTGTCGCTTGGCGATGCAGCGCACACCTCCACCATAACCAGTAGTTAGTAGGCCGAAGTTACCGTGTGGCGTCGGCAGCTGTGTCGCTGTGTCTGATCCCGACATGGTGGTCACACGCATCGTGCCTGTTGCTGCCCCAGCCAGCGAGAAAGGTCAGTTAAAGACCTCCTTGAGCGGATGGCACAGAACTGGACGGCCTCTCGGAGCAGTTCGCCTCTTAGAGGCACATAAACGAGAAAATGAGGAGCAAGCTCATGAGGCTGATGAAGCTGCAACGAGCAGCAGCTGAGCAACTATGCCACGAGACAGCTGAAGATCCCGCCAACGCAGGAGTAGTACCAGCTCAGGCAGCTCCAAGCGAGAAGTTTAAGTTGGCGGCAACTGGAGTAAGGCAGCGGCCATTCCAAACGACCGCGAGACACAGAGAGCGGGCCGAGAAAACTCCCCTCAAAGCGCAACAAAAATGTACACAACCAGGCGCAAGGCGACGAGTGGGATAACCCGTTGAGCCGAGGAACAGCAGACACATCACACACCGCTGCTAGAAAAAAGGCCAACAAAGTACGCCCGGACGCGCTGATAGTGAGCGCGAAAGGTGAGATGAGTTACAGCGATGTGCTCTCTCTAGTTACGAGACGACAGGACGGCAGATTCAAAGATGTCTCAGACAGAGGAACCACTGCGCGCAGAACTGCCAAGGGCGATCTGCTTGGAGGAACAGGTCTGGACAACACAGACAAACTGCGAAGAGTAGATCGCGAAAGTGTTGGAGATTGTGCAGAGGTGCGCACTCTGTCTCAGCTCACGCAGCTGGTTGGGATTTGGACTTTGGGGCACATTGCGAGCAGTGCCAAAGCGCGGTGGACAGAGCAAATAGCTGTTCAAATGTGGCGAGCAAAACCTTAAAGCCTCATGCAACAGAGACCAGCGAGATGCTTTCTTGCTTAACCAAAGGCATCAGTGAGGTCAACCACGCGCGCGGGTAGCAGACTCTGCCCTTCGGCAAAATGGCGACAAGTATCAAACGCTATGAAGATTATGCAGCTAACCTGAACCCACTGTGCAGCGGCTCAGACCTCTACTGGAGTCGGTCAGGAGAACGAGGTGGATGTATCCGTTCTTAGTGAACCCTTCAGACCTGGTTTTGGAGTTGATTGGACGTGCGACCACACCGCAAGGCGGCGATTGGGGAAGCATGGTCACAACCAAAGAGGGCGATTGGTGGTCGAAGCCTTTGCTTCTTCTCAATCAAGGCTCGCAATGGACATTCAGCAGGGCGGTACCGGCTCAATTGTTGACTTAAACATTTTGCAGCAGTTCGCTCGCTCATTCAGAGGAGTGGGGAGTCAGTGACCCCTATACAGGGAGCGACCATATGGCCATTTTTTGCAAAATTGGAGCTCGGAGGTGCATCTCTGCCGCACCTTGGGTCACCTTCCGGCTGAGCTCCATCAGAATCATAAGCGGTTTCAGGACCGTTTCAGACGAGGCTGCACATGTCATTGCCGGGCATACCCCCTTCGAGGAAAATGGTCAGGGAGAGGGTAAGCGTTTTCCGGCAGCTCCAGACTGGCTCATTACCCAACGCCGAGAAAAGAGCCATCAAACAAAGAGCACAGAGGGAATGCCTCGAAAGGTGGCAGACCCGGTGGAACGAGACGTCCAAAGGACGGTGGACTCACCGGCTTGTCCCTTTCATCAAGGAATGGATGACAAGGAGTCACGGCCAGTTGAACTTTTACTTGACCCAGGTCATCAGTGGCTACGGCTGCTTCAGGAGCTATTTGTTTCAGTTCGGACATGACACAGCCGAAGAGTGCCCGCCTGTTTCCCGACTGCGGTGGAGGATGCCGAGCATGTAATTTTTCAGTGCGGTAGATACGCAACCCTCAGACAAGAGCTGGCAGATGCAAATTGCCGAAAGGTTAACTGTGTCGACGTTGGTTCCGCTGATGCTGGTATCGTCCACTAAACTGGACACTAATCAGCCAATTTGTGGCAGCGGTCATGATCGATCAAAGGAGGGCCGAGAAGGCCAGACAAAGAACGAGGGAAGTAAGCGGCGCCGATGCCCTTGTGAAGCATTGCTTCGCGCGGCTGTCCCACTAGAGCCAGGCTCCGCTAACTCTGTTTTCTTCCTTTCTCTATATATAATTTTCTTTAACTCTACTTTGTAAACCTTTCTAATCTATACTACGAATAAAAAAAAAAAAAAAAAACCCACGCACACACACACACACACCCGTGTGGACGGCGGGCAATAGAATTCCTCCACAGTACACCCACTTGACCCAGGTCATCAGTGGCTACGGCTGCTTCAGGAGCTATTTGTTCCAGTTCGGACATGACACAGCCGAGAGTGCCCCGCCTGTTCCCGACTGCGGTGGAGGATGCCGAGCATGTAATTTTTCAGTGCGGTAGATAACGCAACCCTCAGACAAGAGCTGGCAGATGCAATTGCCGAAAGGTTAACTGTGTCGACGTGGTTCCGCTGATGCTGCTGGTATCGTCCACTAACTGGACACTAATCAGCCAATTTGTGGCAGCGGTCATGATCGAGCAAAGGAGGCCGAGAAGGCCAGACAAAGAACGAGGGAGTAAGCGGCGCCGATGCCCTTGTGAAGCATGCTTCGCGGCTGTCCCACTAGAGCCAGGCTCCGCTAACTCTGTTTTCTTCCTTTTCTCTATATATAATTTCTTTAACTCTACTTTGTAAACCTTTTCTAATCTATACTACGAATAAAAAAAAAAAAAAAAAACCCACGCACACACACACACATCCGTGTGGACGGCGGGCAATAGAATTCCTCCACAGTACACCCACTTGACCCAGGTCATCAGTGGCTACGCTGCTTCAGGAGCTATTTGTTCCAGTTCGGACAGACACAGCCGAAGAGTGCCCCGCCTGCTTTCCCGACTGCGGTGGAGGATGCCGAGCATGTAATTTTTCAGTGCGGTAGATACGCAATAGACTTCTGCATGAATGCATCCAAAACGACAAATGAATCATTTTATTCTAAATGTGGGCACACTCTTATTTCTGCACAGTATATTTGGGTGTGAGTGAGTAGGGTAGTATTGTCTGTTTTGATTGACAGTGTTCTCACTCATTCCATAGTTGTACAGCTGTTAATGAGGTACACCAAATTGGTGTGCAGCAGTCAACATACTGTACAGTGTTTGGTGTGCAGTTTACTTACTGTACAGTGAGTGAATCTTTCATGACTGATACATACACACATATATAGTTCTCGTGTGTATGTATGTCCGATTAAAAATAAATTTGAATTTTCGTTTTAAATGTATTTATTACAAAAAAAAAAGAATTTAGAAAATATTATTTAAATTAAAACTAAAATTATAATATTTATTTTATGTTGTTAAAGAATCTATATTTAAATTATTTATATTGTAATGAAGAAACATTAACATTTTATTAACCATGTCTTCAGTAGTGGCAACAATTTTTGATCGTTTTTCGCAAATTAAAATTTTTGGCAACAGAAAATGCCCTTTCCGATGCAGCACTGCTCGCGGGGAGCTGCTAGTATCTTGCAGCTAATTTGATAAAGCAGCGGAAAACGGTCTTTATTTATTGACCACCAGTGCAAAACATCAAAATCTTCATTATATACTTTATTAAATTTTTATATGTTTGAAGCTCATCCTGAATATACGATAAAATGTTAGGGCTTGAAATAGGTTCTGATAATCTGCAAATATGTTATATGTCTTGTGTGTAGGTTGAATTAATTTTCAATGTCATCATTTTGGCAATTTATATAATATTAATCATCATTTCTTCAACGTCTTTAAGAGTTTGTTCCTTTTCTAATTCTGAGAATTTTGCTAATTTATTGGTGGGTGAAACAAAAATAGGGCAATGTTGTGATATTTTTTTAAATTTTCTATGACTATTGAATCTATGAACTCTAAAAGCGTTAGTTTGCATTTTTTAACTATTCAATATCATTTTCATTTGGTGAGCATATTTTTTTTTAACTTATTAATATATGTGGAACCGTCAAGTGCAATGTTGGATAATTGCTACCCTCCAGCATTTTAGAGCAACATTCAAATGGTGCAAGAAGGTTGACGATTCCGCTAATGTTATTTAAAATTAATATCTGTAATTCTTGAAAATTTCATTTTTGTCTACCAAAATCTGAGAAATTTCCATCCAATTTAGCTCAACCGACTTAAAGAGGTTAAATACGGTATTCAACGAGTTGGGACAGTAGCTTTTTAGGGTGCTTGATAATTCCAGTTTTGTCCAGATTTTTTAAAATATTTACAAGCTTGCTGCAGCGATTAACCAGATCCAGGAGTCTGGTACTTCATTTACAAGTTTGCCAATCACATTGTGGATTAAGTGATTGGCACAGTGTATTGTGCTCAGTCCCGTTGAATGCTGCTTTCATGTTAGCTCCGCGGTCGTAACAATTATTGGATCGTCCATCATCAAATCGCATCCAAAGTCACGTAAGATTCGCGCGATTTTGTTTTTTATTTCAATACCTAAGAAATTAAATTAATTAATTAATTATTAAATTAAATTAAACGGTCGACCATTCTTTATAGTCCACTCCCGTTTGCCAGACTGTGATTGCACTTCTTTTGGTTTCGGTGGGCACATTCAACTACAGGAAAGACTGCGCTTTCGGCTATATTGGCCATAATGTAGCAGCATTTGTGTTTACTAAATTTGATGTGCTTTTCTCAAATTTGTAAATGTTTTTGCATATATTGCATACTACTGCATCAGTCGCCACTATGCCGTTTGTAATTTACTAGTCGTAAAGGTGTCCCACACTTTGCTCCGACCACGTGAATCAGTAGGCTTGAGCTCACCAGCCAATAATTTTGATTTTAGTGTGGCAGCGTACTCTTTAAAAGATTCATTTGTTGTGTGTCCAGCGTTCTGATTGCAAATAATTTTGTTTTAAATAATATTGTATCAAATTTTATATTACTACAAATGAACATGACATATAATACATATATTTAACAATCACTGTTTTTGCCCTGGAGGTCATGGCACTAAATAACATCAAACATACAAAAGACAATCACAAACATATAACACAACACATACTACTTGTTACAAAACATATATATATTATGAAAAAAAAATTACATTATATTGTGAGTTCATTGCACGAGCGTCGTCGTTTCCTTTATAATCATCCATGTTTTATGCACTTTATTACAAAAAATAACTGCACTCATCTGCACAGTTGTACACAGTCAACACACAAGCTGTACAGCGTGTTTAAAAAAAGGACAAATGTAGTACTCACTCACGCAGAAAAGTAGAACCATATACTGTACTCACTCCGAAATGAAGTACACTGAAAATGATGTAATGCTATCTCTCTCTACCTATAGAGTATACTGTACAGTAAGAATGAGTGCAGTGTTTTTTGAAACACTACACTACTGTACAGTACTGTTATGCCGCAATGAGTACATTCATGCAAAGTCTAATACGCAAGCCCTCAGACAAGAGCTGGCAGATGCACATTGCCGAAAGGTTAACTGTGGTGACGGTTGGTTCCGCTGATGCTGGTATCGTCCACTAACTGGACACTAAATCATCCAATTTGTGGCAGCGGTCATGATCGAGCAAAGGAGGGCCGAGAAGCCAGACAAAGAAACGAGGGAGTAAGCGGCGCCGATGCCTTGTGTGAAGCATTGCTTCGCGTCTGTCCCACTAGAGCCAGGCTCCGCTAACTCTGTTTTCTTCCTTTCTCTCTATATATAATTTCTTTAACTCTACTTTGTAAACCTTTCTAATCTATACTACGAATAAAAAAAAAAAAAACCCACGCACATAATCACACACAACCCCGTGTGGACGGCGGCAAATAGAAATCCTCCACACAGTACACATTCCCGCTTGTCGTCGAGGCGACTAAGGGTGATACAGAAAACGGTGTTAGTCGTGACTACGATTGGCGCCTCACAGCGGAAAGACTCTGACTGCTCTAACTTGGTAGGGGCCTAGATGCGATCAATCGCAGCAGCCGACAAGTAGCTCACTACTGCCGAACCACTAGGGTCATGTAACGCCCGGGGTGTGCCCTCTGAAACACCCGTCACAAGGGCCACAAAAGCGAGAAGGCGATCATGGTTCTGCCACAAAGTAAGACCATTAAACAATGCTATGGGTGATTCCAGAAAGATCAATCAATATGGAAAGGTCATAAAATAAACCAACCTTACGGTTGCAGGGAGTCGGATCCCCCAGTACGGCGATCTCGAGGGGTGCGCAAGCGGGTCCCCCGGTCGTCGAAATCCTATGACCGCAATGCCTCGGTGGTGGCGAACTTGGCCCACCTACGCATGATAACATGAACAAAGCGCCCTTCACAGGAGAGTGAAATACGGGCGAGAGCGGATATAGCTCGGAGCCCATATTTAAATCCCTTCCAGGCACTAAGAAGACGCTTAAGATCTCCAAAGGCAAATCCGAAGGATTCTACAAAGGAACTCACGTCCCTGTGTGTCCCCACAGATAGAGGAGGGGAATCGCAAGGCGTCGTTCCGATAGCACTCGAAGCTTCGACGTGTTGAGAGAAAGATAAGAGCTCTTAGCAGAATGTTGGAAGGGAGACGCACAATCCATCAACACCATTGAGGACCTTATCTGATAACATCATGGAGCTTTACTCGGCAGTGGATGAGAGAGTAAGCAGCAGCGAAAACATCTCCGGAGCAAGGGCTGCAGAAGAAGGCAAGCAAGAGAGCAGGTTCACAAATCCAATCCGCCAAGCGTGCCAGAAGAACCAAGTCAGCTAAAGCCGGACGCAATAATAGTGAGAGGGTCTAAACGACGTATCGTATGCTGACATAAATAGCGATCCGTGAAAGCCGAGCCCAGCTGAAGGAGCTCGCTAACCATGTCAGAAGGCATACGCAAAACAGCAAGGTCGAACTTCTCTTCGAGCTCAAAAAGTCAGCAGATCCAATCACGAAGGGTATATCACGAGGCAGTCCAAGACTTCCTGGGCCCTAGCGTAGAGGTGATAGCGCTGACGGAGACCTCAGTCATAGGGTGAAGGACAATAGACAGAAGTGACATCAGGAGAGAACATCTGGAGGCACTGATAACACAGTTCGGAGAGGTGAGGATCACAAAATCCTGCATTGTCTCATTCCGGAAGGCTACGGAGGAACGCAGACAGCAACGCTGAGGCTCCAAGTCGATGTCGGCCAATAAGATGTAGAAGCTGGCAAAGTGCAAAAGGTCCAGCTAGTCCGCTGCTTTATATGCATGGACTTCGGTCACGTAGCAAGTAGTTGCCACTGAAAAAAGTAGAGTATAAAGGACACATGCTTCAGTTGTGGGGGAACAGGGCACAAGGCGAAGCTATAGCGACAAGGCTCCTAAAATGTAAACTCTGCAGCAGGAAAGGAGAGAAGGCAGTAGACACCCGGCAAAATAACAGTAGTGCCCATACCTCAAAAAGGCGCTCAGCAAAACATGCGGAAGATGACACGGTTCTATCAACTGAACTGAACCACTGCGAGGCAGCACAGACCTGCTTACGCAAAAAATTAGAGAGTCAAGGACAGAACGTGCTATATTGAGCGAACCCTATCGCATTATAAGATCCTCCAACACTTGGAGATTAAATCGCGTAGGTAGCCGTCTGAGTTGTGGGCAGCAGGCCCACCAGCTACCGAGGTCATGACCCAAAACGGCTTTAATCTGTGCAAGGTACAGCCTGTACATATCACAGTAGCTCATCTTACCCCGTCACTCAGCCCAGGCGGACTGAACAGCATACTCGACAAAGCTCATCAACGATGCGAGAAGTAGTAAACCCATGCCTCATTGCTGAAGGACTTCAAACGCTTGGGCGACCGAATGGTTTGAAGCATCATGCACCAACTCAATCGAGTGGGCAGTCCTGACTCTGTTCTCTCTAGATGTAGTACTCCTAAATCGAGGGGGTGCAAAACACATTTAGTAGAGGAACGGCAGGTTCAGTGATTGATCTGACGTTTGTGGTAGCTCTAGCCCCGAGAGCCTCCTGGAGAGTTTGTAGTGAATACACTCATAGCGGACCACCAAGCTATAGTTTACGGAATCCACAGACGCTCCTACCCATCCGGTACCAACAGGCCAATCGATAAGAACAGATTGACATTCGATAGAATAGATTTTCGAATCCATGTTCAGGGACTGGAGTCCTCATCATGGCTCGGCAGCAAGCCAGCACGAGGAGCTTCAATGTCCAGCTAACTCAGGCATGGACGATCAATGCGTAAAGGCAAGGACGAGGAAACAAACAAGCACCAACACGTAATACTGGTGGAACCAGTATATCACAAAGGCCGCAAGGATTGCTTTCAAGGCACGACGAAGGTACAAGAAAGACCTACACTTGGATCGTCACAGAGGCAGACCCCATCACCAGACACTGAGGGCGAAAAAGGCGCGTATTGAAATCGCTAATTAAAAGGTCAGCAAGAGGAAGCTGTTCCTGAGTTTGCGACGAAGCCGACGCGAACCTTTGGGTTCAGCCTACAAACTGCTATGAAAAAACTC
>NW_026263560.1:0-36876 GCF_009650485.2 Drosophila albomicans
GGTGTGTCCGCGTTTTTTGCAAATGTCGGTCCACGAAAGAATGACTACAATCAACAGAAAAGTCTCTGTTTGAACTGTTTCGGCAAAAAGGTCACCAACTCCGAGAGTGTACGAGTGCGCACAGATTGCTTTACAATGGCAAAGGGCGGCATGCAACACTCTTCTCCATCGGGGTGACATGCCCACAATGGTGCCCTCTTCTTCTTCCTCAATATTACAGTCACTCCAAATCCAACGGCAACAGAATGTGCAGAATTCTTTGCCAATAATGCTCAGAAGTACTTCTCGGCAGGCCGGTCAGTCAATGTTTGCCGACTTGGGCACTACAATATTAACCGCCGTGCGTAATTGATTCGCGGGTCCGAAGCGACTTCTTTCTGAGGCGTTTGTTCGCAACGCAATTAAAGTTGCCTTTCCATATCCGTGGCGGAGCCCAGGTATCCGGGCTAAATCACGTCAGTTTGCGGCCCAATCGCAGAAGTTATGTTCACTTCAGCATTGGTTCTCCGACGAAAGCCGAGGCTCCATATTCGAGACTTCGCATTCCCTAATTCCACAGTTGCAGCAACTGCCCTCCTCGAGTATGCCGCGAACTTCCTCAAGGATCTACCAGAAGATAGACTGAGATCCACGACTTCTACAGAGCGCTCAGATCGATATACTAATTGGCGGATATCCTTCGTCGGTCATCTTGAGCGGCTCCGGCCAATCATTTGTGGCTCTCACTCCTTGGGCAGGAAACGTGTTTGGCTGGATTTTACCGGACCCGTCTCCCAGAGTAGTCGACAACTGTTTTTCTGCGTTTCGACAAGTGCTCCAAGAGAGAACAGTTCGACAGCCTACTTTCCAAATTTTGGGAGGTGGAGGATATTCCAGCGAAGCTGATAAAGGAGTCAGACTTCGTTTGGCGAAGAAAACTTCGTTAAGACTACTTCTCGTAGCACATGTGGCAGATATCGGGTGACTCTTCATTCGGAAGCCGATGGCATTGAACTGGGTCATTCCAGCATCTATAGGCGTTGGCTCAATTCCTCAAGAACGAGAATCGTTTGTCAGAAACGATTACTCTAAGAACATACAATGCCGTTCTCCAGGTACGTGGACTTGGGTCATATGACACCCATCGCTCAGCGATTGCGACTCCTAATTTCTACCTGCCTCACCACGCCGTGTTCAACCAGATAGCACCACAACGAAGGTGCGGGTCGTTTTCACACGCATCTTGTCAGTCCTCAAAATGGCAAGAGTCTGAATGATATCCTTCATTCAGGACCATTCTCCATCGATCTCCACATTGCCGATCCTCCGATGGCGATACTATCGATATGTGTTCAATGCGGACATTAACGAAGATGTATGCAAATCCTCATGGACTCAAGCACACACGTTACAACGAATTCTGTTCCGCACGTCGGACGGTGTGATCCGTGACTTTGAGTTGAACACGGTGACATTCGGTGTCAACTGTGCGCTCTTTCCTGGCTCTACGAGTCCTTCAGCAACTTGGCTGATGACATACGCTTGGAGTATCCTCTCGCAGCCGTGTCATTTCAAACAACATGTATGTGGACGACGTCCTAGCGGGGACACACAGAGAGGAGGCCATCCGGACCATTACGGAGAAGTGTGTGCAGCCCTGGTACAGTGGCTGGCTTCCCGCTGAGGAAGTGGACGTCGAACCATAAGAGCGTGCTGAAGGACATTCCAAAGGACCATCTACTACGAGAAGACTTCCTCGAATCGAAGACTCTAGTACGCGAAAACTCTGGGCATCAGGTGGCAAGCTCACATGACGAGTTCTTCTTCATCCACCCAGAAGTTGCCCATCAGGACTCCTACACGAAGAGGGAAGTGCTCTCGCAAATCGCTAAGCTTTTCGACCCAGCCGGGTGGTGGCCCCTTTCGTTATCCGAGCCAAAATCTTCATCAGGAGATTTGCTGAGAACGCTCGAATGGGACGAGCTCTACCACGGATCTTTCACTCCAATGGAAGGAGTACCTCAGAGCTATCCTGCTCTGGGAAAGATCCGGATTCCAAGATGGGTCCATTCAGACACGAGTGAAGCTCCCAGTACCACGGATTCTGTGATGCGTCAAACGGGCGTATGGAGCAGCGATTATGTCCGTGTGGAGACGGCGAACAAGGTTCCACACATCTCCTTACTGCGAAGACAGGTGGCTCCGGTCAGTCTCTTCAGTGCCACGTCTGGAGCTTTGTGGCGCAGTCTGTTGGCTGAGTTATCTGCAGCCCTCCTCCTGAATCTGCCAGCAGAAAGTTTCCAGACTTTCTTTTGGACCGACTCAACAATTGTTCTCGCCTGGTTGAACAAGGCCACCTGCCGATGGACAACATTTGTGGCCATCGAGTGGCCAAGATTGTCCAAGCAGCGACGCCAAGAACTGGTCGCATGTGCGATCCGAGCACAATCGGCAGATCTCGCAAGCCGTGGTGTCCTGCCACAAGAATTGGTTCGTAATCTTTGTGGTGGCATGGACCAGAGTGGCTTCATCTCCCGTCGGATCAATGGCCAACTTCTAAGTCCCATTCCAGAGACTCTGCTGGAGCAGCGGGATTTAAGTGCAACGTCGCTAAGATACCTCCGACTCCGACTTCCTGAATAGTTTCTCTGAGTTTGGCAGGGCACTGCGCACGTTCTGCCTATGTTCTCCGATTCATCGATAGGAGTCCCGGAAGTTGGCAGTTCCAAGCTCTACCGTGGTGTAGGCGGATGAGCTGTCACGGATCCCAAGAGCGGCTAATCGTCATGGCTCAACGTCACACTTTTCCACAAGAATACCAATGTCTGCAGTCCAAGCGGGCAGGTTCCTTCCTCAAGTTCAATCGCAAACTTTGAACCCTTTCTCGATGGCAAGGGGATTCTACGGGCCTGTGGGCGTCTGAGGGCGCGTCCCACTCGCTGCGTTACGATGAGAGTCATCAATCATCCTATCGTATTCCTCGTCCTTTGCACGACTACTGGTTTCGTTTCACCCATCGTATATCCTTACATGGGGGTAACCAAGTCGTTATGCGGCTGATCCGTTCCAGGTTCTGGATTCCCAAATTGAAGGTCCTCGTTAAATCCACCATCAACTCCTGCAAGGTCTGCGTCATCTACAAGAAGAGATTGCAGACCAAATGATGGGGACTTGCCCAAGGAAAGGGCGTCCTACTCGAGACCTTTCACGCACACTGGAGTCGACTTCGCCGGCCCATTCGAATAAAGAATTACACTGGCCGAGCCTGCCTCATCACCAAAGGGTACGTCTGCGTCTTCGTGTGCTTCAGCACGAAGGCGATCCACTTGGAGGCAACATCGGATCTCACGACGGAGAAATTCCTGGCCGCATTCTCCCGTTTCATCGCACGGCGCGGGTGTCCACACCAAATGTACTCGGACAACGGGAAACCGCTTCGTTGGGACTGACAAGGTGATCTCCAACGACTTCTTGGAAGCGACGAGGGAGTGGCATCATCGCATCAACATGCCCACAAGAGCCTATCCTGGCACTTCCAACCCGCAGGGTTCGCCCGCATATGGTGGTTCTATGGGAAGCCGGCGTAAAGAGTTTTTTAAGGCACTCTTTTACAAGCGACCTCCACCTCGAAATATACGTTCGAAGAGTTGTCCACTCTTCTCGCTAAGATCGAAGCCTGCCTGAACTCGAGGCCGATTTCCCTATGTCCGA
The DNA here is from genome assembly GCF_009650485.2 of Drosophila albomicans. NCBI lineage: Eukaryota > Metazoa > Arthropoda > Insecta > Diptera > Drosophilidae > Drosophila > Drosophila albomicans. Next base: position 3,691 of record NW_026263560.1, read on the forward strand.
GGATCCTGCGGACTTACTAGGCGCTCACTCCTGGCCATTTCCTCATAGGTGGCCCTCTTATTTCGGTGTTGGAACGACACCAATTAACCAACCATGCCACCTCCATCCTCAATCGATGGCAGCGACTGAAGGCTCTTCACCACAATTTTGTTTCCGTTGGAAAGATGAGGTACCTGAAGGAGCTGCACAAAACGGACGAAAATGGCAATTTCCCCATACCCGGAACCTTCGGATCGGTGACCATGGTCGTCATAAAGGAAGACAACCTCCCCTCTAACGAATGGCGCCTAGGACGGGTGTTGACGACGACGTGTCCAGGCACCGACGCCAAGGTTCGAGTGGTAGATGTGCTCACGGCGCGGGGTACCATCCGAAGACCCGTTGCCAAACTTATTCTACTCCCGATGGACAGCAAGACAGACCCCTCCACGTCAGAAAGGACTGAAGGACGAATAACATCCTATCCTGTATTCTTATTCGTCGTCCTGTGTTGGTCCTATGCTGTCCTGTTCCGTGTGTCATTGACACTGCAAAGAGGCTATTACAATAATCGTTTGTTTCTTTTTGTTTTTCGTTTCATGTAGTATGCCATCGCACGCATCCACCCATCAGAACCGCCCGCTGGCACGCAACTCGTTCCGGTGTCGCGTGTGCCGTGGGATCCACCCACTCCGGAATGTCAGCGATTCCTGAGGCTGACGGCGGAGAAACGGTTGAGAGCAGTACTCATCAACAAGTACTGCTCTAACTGTCTGGCCCACCAGCACTCCGGGCAATTCTGCCGCAGCGCGGGGAAGGTGCAGGGTGTGTCGGGGGGATCACCACACACTGCTGCATTTCAAGGAGGCTCGCAGCGCTCACCCCAACCGTCAGCGACGAGGCGAGACCAACCGGTCTCCACCCGGTCCCGAACCCAACAAGCCACGCTCGCCAAGGCCGCGCTCGCCAGGCCGCGTTCGCCCACGGCCACGCTCGCACGGTCACGTCTCCGCTCGCCGTCTCGCCGTATACCCCATCGACCGGCCTCGCCGATGTCCGAGGACGCCTTTCCGACGTCGCTCGCATCCTTGCTGCAGGACAAGGCTGTGAGCATACTTCTACGAGGGCCAATACTTTATCCTGATGCGAACTACACGGAGTGCACAAACATTTGAGATAGCGAGCGCTGATCGACCTCCAGTGCGTGACGCGGCGACCAGCCGTATCAGCGCAATCTTTGGCAACAGCCCTACCGGCTATCCCGTCACCGCGTTTGGTACGGAAGGCGTCTGCACGGCGATCATCCGCTCACGGACATCCGAGTTCCGTCGAAAGGTGCTGCTGCAGGTGGACTCGCAACTCTGCAGCCGCACCCACCTCCGACCCGTCGATGGCGAGAACTTGGAGCAATTTCGCAGTATCACGCTCGCCGACGAACGCTGGTTCCAGCCATCGACGGTGGTCCCTGGTGCTCGGGACTGATGTGTATCCTCACATCATCCTACCCTGGCCTCCTGCCGAGCACCAACGGTTTGCCAATGGCCCAGAATTCCAACCTTGGCTTGGATTCTGTCCGGTCCATGTTGGACATGATACCGTTTTGCAAACTCATTGCCAAGGGGGGGAGGAATGTTGATGCCAATGGACTGCAGGTCGTGACCACTCAGGCCCAGCTGACAGTGTGGTTCGCGATCGATGAGATCGATAGCGACAAATCTAGTTATACTCTGCGTGTGACGCGTGTCCGATACGCACAGACACACCCACCCCTTTTTTTTTTTGGGCGACCTTGTTTCACGTTTTGCCGTGCTGTCAGCAGTCCCGTACCCATCTTGGGTGTAAAATACCTCAGCGGCAGTCTGTGGTAATTTTTCCAGTATTTTTTGTTTGGTATATTTTTACTAGTTGCTTACAATTCTTTCGTCCTCGTTTCAACCTTCCATTTGGGTTTTTTTTTTTTGGTATTTTTTTTTCTGTGATTTTCTGGTTTTCAAACCAGCTCGCTTCCTATCTCGCGTGCGTAGCATGTCAACGGACCAAACCGCGATAAGACTAAAGCTAAATTGTCCGTGCCTTCTACTAGCCGCGCGTAGATAGAATTCGATTAACCTCCTTGTGCCATGATCCAAGAGGGAGTTCGCTCTTCGTGCGCATCCCAGCACATCGCCAGTTCACGACCAAAGGGAGGTCCCGCGACGGTCGGCTAGTGTTTCGCCCACTTCCGGTACAAGCCTGTGATGCCTCGTCACCAAACCTCCGTCCTGTTCCTAAGACCAAGGTTGTTTCCGTCAATTCCTCGGCTGCCAATTGTTTACTCGTTCGCAGTGAGTGGCACACAATGCAGTAGATTCGGCATTGATCAAGTTCATCGCCGCGACTGACCGTATCAGTCACTTTGCGGCGCGACTTAACAAGCCTTCTAACTGACAGCCGTCCCTGTAACGTGCGCAGGTAGTCCCCGGAGGGACCAGATGGGCGTGCCTTGTGGGAAAGTGAGAGGAGTACAAGGCTTGCTCCTGCGTCATGTCGGATGAAATGACGACAGAGGAGTTGCATATATTCAGGCAAAATATGATTACTGGCTATATTCTCTATGAGCAGTGGTCCGCTCAGTTAAGTGAGCAAATAGCTGATGCCTCCCAGGCACTCACTCCCCGTACACGAGCCGTACAACGCGCAGGCCGTGCCGTTCATGTCACAGGGTGTCGCCTACCTCCGTGCGACATCGAAGTTTTTCGGAGGCGATTACACTCGCTGGCCCACCTTCCGAGACTTATTCACGGCTATTTACATCCAGAACCCAAGGTCTGTCGGAAGTTGAGAAACTTTTTCCATCTCAACTCCAAGAACCAGCGGTGAAGCCCATGCCATTGTGTCGAAGTCTCCTTTGACCAATGAAGGGTGTTCAGTCGGCGTGGTCCAGCTTGACTGAGCGTTTGCGAGAACAAAACGGTTTGCGTCGTGAACAGTCAGCTGCGATCCTTTTCAATTTGCCCGCCATGGGCAAGAGTCGGGTGCAGCCATTCAGATCGGAGTTGCAGAGCACCATCCCAAGGGTGCCTGATGGCCGGCTAGAGCACTCAAAGATCAACACGGAGAATTGGGATTGCATCCTGGTTTTCCTGTGTTTTGCGAGGATTCCCCAAATTGACCTTTGTCTTCTTTGGGAAAGTCATACAGAATAAGAGCGCAAATCCAACGTGGGGCTGACATCGAACTCTTTCCTTCTAGAGCCGGTATCGCACCCTAGAAGCGATAGCGGAAGTGTCAGCCAGCACGAGCGCTCCGACGGTTTTCACGGGCCTCACGCAAGGAGGCCAGCCGTCGCCAAGCAGGTCAACTCCTTTGAGAGTCTGGTGACTTCAAAAACAGTCCAGTCCTGCAGTTGTGTTCCCGGGAGAATGATCCGATTCGCTTGTGCCCCTCGTTCCGCCAGATTAGGGTATCAATGATAGGGTCAATTATATAAAGCAAGCAGAAGCTGTGTGTATAATTGTTTCGCACGAGGCCATATCCTGGCCGAGTGCACAAGTGCGCACAGCTGCTTTACTTGCAAGGGTCGTCATCATACACTCTTGCATCGAGTGAGCGCCGGCGCCGACAGTCACAACCCCATTCCATCTCCAATACAGTCCACTTCCACCCAGTCAGCTAACGTCCAATCTTTCATGGCAGTTAACACACAAGGTATTCTGCTCAGTACAGCTGTCATTCACGTATGCCATCTCGGCGTCCGCTATACAGCTCGGGCTCTGATTGACTCCGGATCAGAAGCCACCTTCCTCTCAGAAAAGTTGTTCAAGCGCTTGAGATGCCGTATACATCAGTGCAAGCCCTGCGTCTGGGGCTGACTCAAGCTGTGGCAGCCAGCCTCGAAAGTTTTGCCAATTCTTATTAGCTCCCCGGTCAGACCCGATTTGCAGATCGAGGGCGTCGGCGTACGTCCTCCCCAGTTAGGGGGAATTGCTGCCTCATGTTCCGTCCCACAAACACTCCTCGAAAATCTGCCAAGCATCTATCTGGCAGACCCCAAATTCTTTGAGAGTTCGCAGATTGATGTGCTACTAGGCGCTGATATCCTCCCGTCCATTCTGCTCGGCGGCTCTCACACCTGAACATTTGGTGGGACCCTCCTCGGTCAAGAGACCCAATTTTCGGTTGGATCCTGACTGGCCTGTGTCGGGATCCATTTCAAAGTCCATTTCGTCCTTTTTCGGCTCGACTGTCCGTCGAGCGAACTCGCATTGAGGAACTCCTCTCCAATTTTGGGAGGTGGAGGACCTGCGCTAGCCGCCGCGAAGAGATCTGACTTTGTCTGTGAGGCTAACTTCAACGCCGACCGTGCGAACCTCAACGGTCGCTTACAAATGTCACGCGTCTCACCATTACCGCGATCCTGTCACGTTTACCTGGTCACTCGAGGCTACCTGCTCTCGCTCAGTTCCTGAGAAACGAGAGCCGTTATAAAGAGGAACGACTCTCTGAAGGAACAATATAACTCGTTCATTCAAGAGTATCTGATTTGGTCACATGACTCAGTCCCCCCATCCCGTTCGGCAACTACTATTTGAGCATCACGCTGTCTCCAAGCCGACAGCACCACTACAAAGCTTCGTGTTGTATTCAACGCCTCCAGACCCGACTTAAAACGGTAGAGTCTGAACGACACCATCCACACTGGGCCCAATCCTTCAATCCGCCTAACCATTCAAATCCTCGAAATAGAGGTTTTTTCAAATTCGGTTTTCACCGGGAGACGCCGAACATCATCCCAAGATGTATCGGGCAAATCCTTGTGGATCCCAAACACACCCGGTTGCAAAGGTTGCTCTCTCCGCACTCGAGACGAGAAGTTTATGCGACTTTGAACTCTACACGGTCACCTTTGAGTGAACTGTGCTCCGTACCTGGCTATCCGCGTTCTGCATCCTTGCGAGTGATTGTTCGCGACCGGGACCCCTAGCTAGTGACATCATCGCCAATTATATGTACGTTGATGACGTCTAGCAGGAGCTCACACTAAAAGCAGGTGCGGTGTCTGCTATAGATGAGCTTTCGAACAGCGCTCGAGAGTGCTGGTTCCCTTTGCGTAAGTGACCTCGAATTCGAAAGATGTTCTGAGAAGAGTTCCCTAAGGATCACTTGCTCTGTGCAGACTTGTCCTCAGAGATCGACGAAGCTAGTGTGCAAAGACGCTAGGTATTTCGATGGCGGCCCACGTCCGACGAGTTCTTTTTTGTCACCGTCGAGAATGGTGTCCAAACCATCTTTCAGCAAGAGAGAAGTGCTGTCGCAGTTTCGCCAAGTTGTTCGAACCCTGCAGGTTGGCTTGCTCCCGTGGTGGTCATTTGGCCAAGATTTTCATGCAGGAGATCTGGAAGCAAGAAATCGGCTGGGACGACTCCTATCGGCGGATCTCACAGAGCCGTGGACCAGTTTTCTGCAAAACTATTCGTCCTGCAGACATCCGCATTCCTAGATGGACCAACTACACTCCCCGGCGCAAAAATCCCAATTCCACGGTTTTTGCGACGCGCCTCTCAGAGCGCGTATGGAGCCGCTCTTTATGCACGTGTGGAAACAGCTGGACAAAGTGTCCGTGAGCCTCCTAGCAGCAAAGACTAGAGTTTGCACTATCAAGACGGTCTCTCTACCTCGTCTTGAAGCTGTGCGGAGCTCTCCTGTTTGGCAGAATTATCCGCCGCCCTCCTACCACATTTTCCCACGCCGGACGCTGAGACGTAACCTGTGGACAGATTCCACTATAGTTCTGGCATGGCTGGATAAGCAGCCATGCAAGTGGACCACTTTCGTGGCGATCGAGTGGCCAAGATTCACTGCGGTGAATGGCACTTGCAACATGTTCGTTCCGAACACAATCCAGCCGATCTGGCGAGCCGCGGTGTCTCGCCGCAAGAGCTATTGGTCAGTCGCCTGTGTGGTGGCAGGGGGCTGAATGCGCTGACGTCACTCACAGCAGCGCAGTGGGCCTTCACCAGTCATTGGGCTCGATACTGAATTGGAGTGTGTCGAGCGGTGAAGGTCCATGCAGCGCAAGTCCTGTGAGAGGACTTTCTCGACCGTTTCTCCACGGTTCGATCGAGCGCCCGAGTGTTTGCGTATGTGCCGAAGGTTTTGCCCAGCGTTGCCGCCATCTCCAAGGTCTCGTTTCCAGAGACGCTCAGCTCTCAAGAGCTTGCAGAAGCTCAAAGAGAGGCTGATTTGCACATTACTTACTCTTCTGATTACTCCGATCCCCATAACCGCTTAATCGGGTCAAGCAATATCCTAAGCTTGAATCCGTTCCTTGACAAGCAAGGTGTCCTGCGTTCCTGTGGACGCGTAAGAGCGTCCACCTCCTTATCCTACGACGAACGGCATCCAATAATACTCCCGTCGGCGTTGCGTGTTTTCACGCCTCCTGGTTTCGTTCACGCATCAAGTCTCCTCCTATGGAGGCACCAATTGGTGATGCGGCTGGTCCGAACCAAGTTCTGGATTCCCAAGCTAAGGAACTTGGTGAAGACAGTAATTGGTGCATGCAAGACCTGCGTGATACATCGCCGCAAGCTCCAGTCGCAGCTGATGGGCGATCTGCCAACCGCTCGGTCGACCTTTTCGCGACCTTTCACTAACACCGGAGTAGACTTCGCCGGTCCCTTCGACGTCAAGAGCTACGTCGGACGGGGCTGCAAGATTACGAAGGGTTACGTATGTGTCTTTGTGTGCTTCAGCACGAAGGCAATCCATCTTGAGGCGACCACGGATCTGACAGCAGAAAAGTTCTTGGAAGCTTTTTCCCGATTCGTGGCACGGCGCGGGTGCCCTCTTCACATGTTCTCTGACAACGGGAAAACGTTCGTCGGAGCCTCCTCCATTCTCTCCCAAGATTTTGTGGAGAGCACCCGCACCCTGATTCTCACCACTCACAGCCATCAAGGTCTTGCATGGCATTTCAACCCACCGGAAGCCCCTCACATTTCTACAAAACGGTTTCCTCCGTAAAACATACGTTCGAGGAACTTTCCACCCTCCTGTCCAAAATCGAAGCGTGCCTCAATTCGCGTCCTCTGTATCCTATGTCAGAGGATGTGAGCGACTTGGCGGCACTTACTCCCGGTCATTTCCTGGTCGGGGGTCCACTACTTTCCATGGCGGAGCCAAAGTCCAGAGAGGATGTGGAGTCCATCCGCAACCGCTGGCAACGGCTCAAGGCTCTCCATCACCATTTCTGTGTGCGATGGAAAAACGAATATTTGAAGGAGTTGCATAAGCGGAATAAGTGGCAGTCACCCTCACGCGATCTCCAGATCGGTGACATGGTGGTCATCAGAGAGGAGAATATACCACCACAAGAATTGCGCCTTGGGCGTGCGCTAACCGCTTGCCCAGGCGCTGATGAAAGGGTCCGCGTGGTAGACATCCAGACGTGTCGTGGTGTTTTCCGCCGACCAGTTGCAAAGCTGGTCCTCCTTCCAACGGGACCCACGCTCTAAGTCGCCCACTCTTCTCTCTACTGCCATCCACTATCCTGTGGTTTCCTCTTCCCGGCTTATGCAAATCATACCCGCGCCCATTTTCTTCATGCACTCTATTGTTTCTTTTTTTTCTCTTCCTTTGTTTTTCGTTTTTTGGTTCTTCTTTTCATCCCGTTTACAGTTTTACCATAGCGTCCTCCAGAAGATCATCCTGCTCCCTCTCCGACGAAGTGTGCTTGCGAAGGCTCTTCTCGCCAGCGCGCTCCATTTCGCCTCCGACTGCCGGCTCACCGCCGAGACAAGTCGCCCTGATGGAGACGGAGCCCTCTCCAGCACCGGTTACTCCGCGTGGAGTTTCCGTGCCTCGCCTGGCCGCCCCCCAGCGGGGTGGGTATGTGCTTCGTCCGCACACAACTCGTTCCGCTGTAGGGTGTGGCCGCGGTGTCCATGCACTGCGCAAGTGCCCACGGTTTGCCCAGCTGACGCAGAGAAGCGGCTCCGGGCCAGCACGTTGTGCAATAAGTACTGTCCCAACTGCTTGGCTCATCACACTCCGGGGGCACTTGCCGCAGCGGTGGACGGTGCAGGCATTGTGGTGGGACAACCACACCATGCTGGACATGCGGACGCAAGCTCGAAGCAGCGGTTGGCGGCGACAACCGAGGGGTCCGACGCGACCTACCGGCACCGAGCCACAAGAGGGGGGACACACGTCATCCGGACTGAACCGGCCACTTCCCACCACACACAGGCCCGTGCCTAGCCCCGCTTGACATTGACGGCACTACTCCAGTGCAAGGGAGTGAGTATTCTCCACCGCGGCGGTCTGGCTAGACACAGGAAGAACGACCTTCGAGCTCGAGTGCTTCATGGATCCGTGCTGTCCGTAAGCCGCATCAGCGAGTCGATGGCAGTGGCCATGGGCCTCTCCATCACTCGCGTGGCGCAGAAGGAGTGTGCACGGCAACGTTGCGCTCCAAGACGTCACCATGACACAGGGAGGTCGTCTTCAAACGGAATCCGACAGTCAAACAACGACGCCCACAGGACTGTCACACCAGCCGGGCCCAGTTTTTTTCAGCAACCTCTTGTTGGCTGACAAGGACTGGTTCCGCTCGGCATCGGTCTCGGCAGTCTGGGGGCGAATGTGTACCCGGACGTCGTCTGCAGGTATCCCTCCCGAGCCAAGGCGGACTGCCTATGGCACAGAATTCCAGCGGCTGGGCTGGATTCTGTCTACAGCCGTTTCGTTGCAATATCCCAATATTGCAAGGGGAGGGAGAATGTTGATGCGAGCGCATTGCTAAGTGAGAGCACACCTCCGCTCCGCCGACCGAAAAGCACTCAAAGCTTTTTCGCTCACTAGCAATGCGCTCAATGCGTAAGAATGCACTCAAGCTCAGTGCTCTCAGCTTCTCTCTCCCACAACTCACCACCGCTGAGCCGCGCTCAGCATAGATCGACGAAATGCCGTCGGCATTTTTCTGATAATCGGTTCTGAACCACGTCTCTTTTACACCGGTTGCAAAACCCCCCCCCCAACTTTGTGCGTTCCAAAAACCCGAAAGTTTGTAAATATACAAAATATATATATAGTGAAAACTGCGAGTGTTTTATTTCGGGAAGGAAAAACAATTCTGGTACTTTCAGCGCCCCCACGACAACAGGTGACATGGTCGTCGTAAAGGAAGACAACCTTCCTTCAACGAGTGGCGCTAGGACGGGTGCTGACAACGTGTCCAGGCACCGATACCATGGTCCGAGTTGTAGATGTGCTCACGGCGCTGGGTACTATACGAAGACCCGTCGCCAAACTAATTCTACTCTCGATGGAGGACAGTAAGACCCCTCTCTGTCAGAAGGACTGAAGGACGAATAACCTACTGTTTCGCATCTCCATTCGTCGTCCTGTGCTGTCCTATGCTGTCCTGTTCCATGTGTCATTGACAATGGTAAAGAGGCTACTATAATAATTATTTGTTTCTTTTGTTTCATTCCATGTAGTCACACATCATCATATCACCATCACATGCAGCCGCCGTACAGTGGGCGATTTGGTCCCGCTAGCGGCATTTAATTCAAATTTTCAAATTTAAAAATCCGTTAATATTTTTTCACATATCGATAGCAGATGCTTTGATTAGATTTTTAAAAGCTTTTTGAAAGCTCTACGATCAGCTGATCATTAGCTGTGATCGGTCAAACACACCATATGATTTCGCAAAGAGCTTTACACAATTTTTTCTCTTTGCGCGCATGGAATTTGAGTTCCTCGGGAATTATTTATAATTTTTGGTGAATTTGTTAAAGTTTGGGTTTTTTATAATATTCAATGTATGTATTTTCAAAAAAATCAATGTTTGTGACCGGTCTATAAATGTGTAGCTCATAAAAAGTAGGGTAATTCAGTGTATTAACAACTAGCCGGATTAGCGTACACTGTCTTTCGTGGAGTAGAACTTAATTTTGTTCAACTAAGTCCAGTCTAACTCCTTTATTAGCCGAAAGTGGGAGTCTATGGCGTCCAAAAAATGTGTAAATATCAACTGCTATTATCTACTAGCCTTGAACTTATGGTACTTTTTTAGACACAGTGTTGTGTACCAAAAGGGATCTTTTTTTTAGTATTGCACTCAGAAGTCATTCCATTTTTTTTCCATCATCCCATCATTTTTTAGATAAAGTTTATATATGAAAATGTTAAATTGAGTTCAAATAAAATAAAAAATAAAACAAAATTTTAATTAAAGAAAAAAATTTTTTTAATTTAAAAAAAAATTTAAAAAAAAAATTAAAAAAAAAATTTTCTAACTCTTAAAAAAATTCTATGATTTTTTTCTGATCAGAGTGAAAAAAACCGACTGAAGATATCTATTTTAGTTTAGAAGTTTTTAATTAAATGCCGCTAGCGGGACCAAATCGCCCACTGTGCGCCGACCGGAGCCGCCCCGCTGGCACTAACTCTTTCCGGTGTCGCGTGTGCCGTGGGATCCTTGTTGCAGGACAAGGCTGTGAGCATCCTTTCGACGGACAACATCCTGATCGACACCGGATGTAAGACGTTCGAGATGCGAGCGCTGATCAACCCGTGCACGGCGACCAGCCGTATCAACGCATCATTGGCAACGGCCTATCGGATATCCGTCACCCGCGCTGGTACGGAGGGCGTCTGCACGGCGATCATCCGCTCGCGGACATCCGAGTTCCGTCGAAAGGTGCTGCTGCAGGTGGATTTCCAACTCTGCCGCCGCACCCCCCTCCGACCTGTCGATGGCGAGAACTTGGAGCAGTTCCGCAGCATTACTCTCGCCGACGAACTCTGGTTCCAGCCATCGATGGTGTCCCTGGTGCTCGGCACTGATCAGTATCCTCACATCATCCAACTTGCCAATGGCCCAGAATTCCACATTGGGTTGGATTCTGTCCGGTCCATGCGGACAATGAAACCGTTTGCAACTCATTGCAAAGGGGGGGAGGATGTTGATTGCAGATGACTGCAGGTGTGACCACTCAGGCCAGCTGAATAGTGTGGTCGCGATCGAGTCTTATCGATAGCGACAAAAATGCTAGGTATACTGAGCGTGTGACCTTGTCACACGCGCAGTCACACTGATCTAATTTCTCTTGATGCTGGTCACCCTGCCCACTTTTAGTGCTTTTTTCCTTCCCTCCAAATATGTTCGAATTTTTTCTTGCGCATATGACAAGTGTTGTTACAAGTGCTAATAAAAAATATTGTAAAAGTTTTTACAAAACATAGAATTCAAAAGTGAAAATGTTTTTAGCTATCCTGAAAACGCCTCCCTACACACAGCCTATGTAACACTTCTTGTAACGTATTTTAAATGCTCTTGCTTGATTAAATCATCGAAATTTCGATCATAAATCGTGAAAACACTGCTGATGCATTTAGGGATTGAAGTTTCTTCCACGTAAACATTTTTCAAAACTAATTTTGTGAATATTGCTTGTTTACTTATTTCATAAATCTTTGTCGTTCTTAACTATTTTTCTCATCCGTAGAAACTCCTAGATTCGTTTTTATAATTTCCGCTTCAGCTAATAATTCCATTACCGTTTTTTCATTTAACCTGTCGCCCTTAATAAATTCATCCTCTAACAGTTGCGATTTAGCATAATTATCATCTAACAGTTGTGATTTATCATAAACATTTCCTAACAGTTCGTTTTCATTGTTCGTTCTGTTATCGTTAACAGTTTGTGTCTCTAACAGTTGTTGCTTAAAGGTCGCAGTCTGTCCCTTAATAGTTTCATTGCTTAACATCGAAAGGTTAACAGGTTCTGTCCCTAACAATGGTGCCAACTAGTTTCATTTTATAGTGTTGATAGGGGTTTCTGCTTTCCATTGACTAACCATACGTGATTCTTCAGAAATCTTTGCGGCATTCCCTGGCAAAATAACCCCTGGAGTTTCAGTTGTGGCATCGCTTGTCGTTGTTCTCCGCCATCGTCTTAGTGCCTCCTATCGCATCGTATTTCGGAAGGCATATGTGTGCAAAAGCGTGTAGCATCTGCTCTGGATCCCCAAATCTCTGAATGCTTTCCTGGTTGCGTTAGTTCAGCACCGGTATCCCTTCGATAATGTGTTCCAAAAGCTCATCGTTGTCCAGTGTAATGGATTCTGATAAAGCGATCTTGCCCTCGAAGGACATTGCAAAATGCTCATTTTGTTGCCACTTCCGTTGTTCCAACTTACGTCGTAGTTCTGCCTTCGAAGCTCCAGTGCCAAATGTTGTTATTAGTTGATTACAAAGCGTTTGAAAAGGTTCACGCAATCGTGAGTTGGCTTACCCAAATGCGTGCATAAGATTTTCCGTCGAACTCCAGCGTAGCTTCCTTTGCGAGTGCAAGCGAGACCGCTGATCCACATTTTACTTTGTGTAGCTCATTCTTTTCTCTTCCAGTACTGGCCGTTACATTTTCAGTGCTGCCCATAGCGTGACATACAGAACTGCTGATGTTGTTGTTGTCGTTGTTGACGTTGCTGTCGCCCAAATTCGCGACTTCTGGCGCCGAACGCTCTGCAGCTGCGCGCAAAAACTGTGAGGCGCCGTTTTTGTTGTCTATTTCTGATGCGAATTTCGCAATTCTTCTTTGCATAGACGCAATTCTTCTTGCAGCTTTTCAATGGTGTTTAACAAATCCTGTTGAACACTCTCTCCTATGCCAGACATTCGCAAACATTTTGAGTTTGATCATGACGCTCGTTGTTACTGGGCAATTCCTTTTCTTGGGCAGACAAAATATTGGCCAAACTTAATAAATCGTTGCTTTCAGATAGTACTTCGTCAAACATTTCGGGTGAAACATTTTTTTTACTTCTTTTTTTCCACTTCTGAAATTGTGGTAGATAAATACACGAAAGAAACCAACACGAATTGCGGCGTAGCGTCCGTTTTATTATGCTTCTCGATCAAGACTGACTACGTTGCTAAAATATGTATATCAAGAAATGTCACATAGAATGAGAGAATTGATAAAGAGAGCCAATATCGAGAGAGTTCGGATAGCCGAGACCCAGCCAGCAATTGGAAGATCGATTTTGCATTAATCACCTTGACGAGTCTTCTTCGAGTCGTTGAAATGATTAAAAAAAGATTCGTTTTATGCGCGACTAGAAAATGAGTCGTAAATGATCTTCAAATACGATTTATAAAATAGCAAAAACAAAATTATAAAGTAATCGAAAATTAGTCAACCAGATAATTGAAATGAGATTATTTGTTGCTTTGCATTAACATTTGTGAGAGAACTTGGAGCTGCTTAGTCGCGCGCTCTCTCTAGGTTTTCTGTTCTCTGCCTTATTCTCGTTGATCTTTTTTAAACGGTACTTTTCACCAAATTTTAAGTGGTTGCTGCAATATTCTGCATTTTTAAACTCAGTTTCAGTAACTTTGTGAGATCAGTGAGATTATGTGAAATGAAAAGAATGTCTGCCAAAAATATTAGAAAATTGGCAAAAAAAAAAAACAAGCTAAACAATTATTAAGCAAAGACATTGTGTTGTCTGCATTAAAAAAAATGAATATGTACATGGCAGATGACACAAATGAAGAACTTGTCGCAGAAAATAACAATGAAAATTATAACAACTCAAGCGCGTCAAGTGAAAAATGTTCTTCTACGAGTGATTTCGATAGTGAGAGTGAAAATGAAAATGAAAACGAAAGAATAAGTTTGTGCGAAGAAATTTCAAAATGGGCTACCCAATTTGGAGTAAGCTTTGCTGCACTTAATGCATTGCTGTTAATATTACGAAAGTGCAATATAACAGTGCAAAAGACGCTAGAACCATTTTGAAGACTCCTGGCTCTGTTACTCAGAGAAACAGTTGGAGAGAGGAACTTACATACACTATGGAGTAAAATACAGACTAACGGACTTTTTGACTGTACAAGATTGGAAGTTACCGAACTTGGTTTTGGACTTCGGTATTGATGGCCTTCCCTTGATCAAAAACAGCTCGAAACAAGTATGGCCAATATTGGCCAGCGTTGCAAACGCAACCTACGTTTTTCTTGTTGGCGTGTATAAAGGAACTTCTAAGCCAAGTTGCGCCATGGATTATTTACAAGAATTTATTTCTGAGATGAAAACTGTTATGCAAGAGGTTTTTTTGTTTTCTAATAATTTGTACCAAATCTCTGTTCGCTATTTCGTAATGGATGCACCGGCAAAGTCTTATATAATATTTTGGTGGATACTATTCATGCGGAAGGTGTACTCAAAAAGGACAAATGGTTAAACATCGTCTTATTTTTCCACCAGAAACCACCAATTCACCTAGAACTAATTATTCCTTCAGAAATAGAACTCAGCCCGAACAGCACTTAAAGCAATCTCCATTAGAAATGTTAAATATTGATATTATATCACACTGTTCCTTAGATTACATGCACGTTATATGTTTAGGTGTGATGCGGATATTGTTGAATGCATGGGTAAAAAAAAAGGTGCAGACTTTTCTTTAACATCGTGGAAAATCGAATCTATTTCAGAAGAGTTGCATTTTAATAGAAATAACATGACAAGGGAATTTTACAAGAAAACCTCAAAGTTAAAAAGAACTTGACAGATGGAAAGCAATAGAGCTTAGACAATTTGTACTTTATACTGGACCTTTTATATTAAAAGAAGTTCTAACTACGCACTATGGTCCGGATTGGCGATTTGGAGGCACAAAGTCCAAAATTTTATGGAAGAAAATCTGAATTTTTTTTATATATTTAAACTAGATACCCAAGATAGTAAGTATCAATAAATATTTTTGTCAAAAATGCAACCTTGCAATTTTTACAGATGGTTAAAATCAGGTGATTGTGCAGCTGATTTTTGTGACAAAATTGGCGGGAAACTTTTAGTGACTTTGAGCACCAAACGAAATAATAATTTTCTATTTTTATACCCGCTACCCATAGGGTAGAAGGGTATTATAACTTTGTGCCGGCAGGAAATGTATGTAACAGGTAGAACGAGGCATCTCCGACCCTATAAAGTATATATATTCTTGATCAGCGTCAACAGCCGAGACGATCTAGCCATGTCCGTCTTTCCGTCCGTATGAAAGACTCTATCTTAGAGACTATAAGAGATAGAGCTATAATTTTTTTCGACAGCATTTGTTATGTTAAAAGTTTACAAAAGTGTTCGTCTTCTTTAGAGGAAAAAAAGGTGTTCTGCGTATTTGTGCGTTTTGTAATGTATCCCTGCAGTTCTGGAGGTGTCGATTGCCCTGGGTAAGTGCTTACCTCGCCGATCACTACATGGGTACTTACTAGATTAACCCTATAGTAATCGAACGTCGAACCACCTAGTCGACTCGAATTTACGATTGGCCCTAGATAAGTCCTTACCTCGTCGATCACTACATGGGTACTTACTAGATTAACCCTATAGTAATCGAACGTCGAACCACCTAGTTAATAAATATATGCGCATTAAAGCATAAGTACAAAATAACAAGCATCGCTTTTGTTTTTGTTATTTTGTGGAAAAAGTATACACAAGTTTAAAGAGAAAACTTCGATTATGCTTTACATCGCTGTTTGTTTACGCGTCTTTGTTTTATTTTGTGCTACTCTTTTACTCAAACGCAGCTGTGTTTCTAGATGATGAAAATATTGCAAAGCATTTGAGTTGAGAAGTGCAAAGCGGATCCGCGATCAATTATTAGGTGAGTTACTTAAAAAATAATTTATGTATGCATTATATGTTTAATGTGTAAAATATTAAATAAACAGATAATAAAAGAATATCAAGCAGTTAGTATAATGCATAGTTCTACAGTGGAAAGCGACAATGTGCCTAAAGAAGAGGAAGTGGAAATTATGACAGAAAATCTACGTTTATAAGAAATAATGACAGGGGATGCGGCGTAAAAAAAGAAGACAATTTCTTTTGGTGTTATGATCGTGAGTATTTTAAAAGATAATTATTTAAAAATCATTATCCGCTTTAATCTATTAAGACTTTTTAATCCTTTATTTCCAGATTCAATAACTGAGGACCAGTTGAGAAACCCTTGCAGCTCCAAAAAAAAAAGATATTTTAAAACTCAAGTTGCCTTTAAAGTAATAAAGTATTCGTCTTATTAAAATAAAGAAAAATTAAAAATTAAATAAAACTGTAATTGTAATTGTAAATTTTTTTTTAATTTTATAATGGCCGACCCCTCCATGGGGTCCGATGTAAAGCACTTATTTTACTGACGGGTACCTTTAATGGGGTCCCATGTAAGCACTTATTTTACCGGCCGTTCCATGGGGTCTAATGTAAGCACTTATTTTACTGACCCTAATATGTTGCACTATTTCACTAGTTCGTGGTAATCGAGGCGGTGGCGATTGACCCTATTTGCGCGACATTTCATACAAAAACGGAAATTAAGAAACGCATGGCTAGACGCCACTTTGTAAGTAGTGACTGGCTCCTGGTAAGCGCTTATTTCACCAGCAACGAACTAGCGCTCAGAACTGCAGGGATGTTAAACAATAGTAAACACTTTATATTAAATTTTAATAACAGTAAAGTTTGCGGCTTTTTCGATGCTTTAATTATTTAGATGTGCTTGAGTTCTATCATGAATGTACACTGAGCGACGACAAAAAAGAGTGCAATAAATAAAAAAATTAAAATAAAATATCACGTATACGTCATGATGTCTATATGAGCATTGGAGTAGGCGTGGTCAAACTTACTTGAAAGTTTGCTTAAATATTTAGAGTGGTCTATTATTGAAGTATGCCAAGTTTCAGCTCGATAGATGCAATATTCAATTTAATGCCACCAAATCGGAAATCCGGACCATACACAGTGGGCGATTTGGTCTCGCTAGCGGCATTTAATTCAAATTTTGAAATTTAAAAAGCGTTGATATTTTTTCACATAGTCGACAACAGATGCTTTGATTAGATTTATCAAAGCGTTTTAAAAGCTCTACGATCAACTGATCATCAGCTGTGAACGGTCAAACACACCATATGATTTTGCAAAGAGCTCTAGAAAATTCTTTCTTTTTTCGCGCATTGATTTCGAGTTCCTCGGAAATTTACATTTTTTATTGAATTTGTTAAAAGTTTGGTATTTTATTATCTTCAAGGTATGTATTACAAAAAAAATCAATGTTTGTGACCGATCTATAAATGTGTAGCTCATAAAACGTAGTGGTAATTCAGTGTATTAACAACGAGTCCAGATTACCGTACACCTGTCTATCGTGGAGTCGAACTTACTTTATTCAGTTTAACTCTTTTATTAGCCGAAAGTGTGAATCAGCGGCGTCCAAAATGTGTAATATGAACTGCTATTACCTGCTAGCCTTCAAACTATGGTACTTCTTAGGCATAGTGTTAGTACCAAAAAGGGATCTATTTTTTAGTATTTCACTCAGAAGTCATCCCATTTTTTTCCATCATCCCATCATTTTTTAGATAAAGTTTTTAAATTAAATTTGTTAATTGAAGTTTAAAAAAAATAAAAGTAAAACAAAATTTTATATTTAACAAAATTTTTTTTAAAATTTAAAAAAAAATTTTTTTAAATTTTTTAACTTAAAAAAATCTATGACTTTTCTCTGATCTGTGAAAAAAACCTTTTACAGACATCTATTTTAGTATAGAAGTTATTAATTAAATGCCGCTAGCGAGACCAAATCGCCCACTGTGCCATAGTGGTACGGTAAGATATGCTCACTTTTTAAAATTATCTTTAGCCCTAAGAATTCTTTTAGATAAATATGTCTGTAAGCTTAACAACCCATGTGCTGAAAATCTTTTGTGTTTGATACACCAAGGCTATACGATTTGTCCTTCATAACTTATAATTTTCATTCATTATTGGATATTCATGAAGATGCCAAGCTTTATGGATCTCTAGAAGGTATAAGATCATTTAAATTTGTGAACCATTTAAATAAAATTAAACGAAAGGTTAGGAAAGGAGATAGTGTAGGTAGCAGTACAAATTTATAAACGGCATGTAGAAAGTAGTTATAATTTAGAGAAGGAAGTAGGATATGAATGACATGCCAGTTTTGGAAAAAATAAAAAGGGAAAAAGGTAAATGTGTAAATAAGAACGGTGTTATTTTCTAAGTCTGAGATCCCGATAATTTTTGTTTGGTAGGAAATACAATTCTTAAGATTACTGAAATAAAGTGCTCTAATAATATGCCAGTTTTTTTTGGAATGCTCTATGGTTCGAAAGCCCAAATTTGCGGCATAAATGATTTTTTTTTTTTTTTTTTAAATAGTGTTGCTTAATTATTTTTTTGGTATCTTGAATACTTATAAAAAAAAAATTTTGATAAAATTTTTTGTGAATACCCCTAATTTTTTGCGCGCTTTTAAAGTCAGCTGTTCAGTGTCGTTTTGTTTTAGACAAAAAACCCGCGAAAATTTTGACGACTTGCAGCTCGTAAATCAATTGAACCAAACATTAAAAGTTAAAAGTGTGTAAATGGAAAATAAAGGTCAAGGTATGTAAATTAATAGTTACTAAACGTTTTTCTATATTTCTAAATGTTTGTGTTGTTTTGACTAATGTGTTGCAAATGTGTTGTTCTAGCTTATTCTAACAAAAGTACATGTGTTCTGTGAAGCTTTTCTTTTAAGTGCCTCCAAGTGCCTTAAAGGTAAAAATGTAATATTTTTTAACAAATCTCTATAGAATCCATTTTTAGTAATGGTTTTTGCCCGTTTTTGCCCGTTTTTCGATTTTTTTGATTTGCGGGGGCGGAAGTGGGCGTGGCAAAAATTTGAAACAAACTTGATCTGCGTGCAAACATAACAAATGCTGTCGAAAAAAAATTATAGCTCTATCTCTTATAGTTTCTGAGATCCAGTGTTTCATACGGACGGTTATATGGGGGCGGGGAAGGCGTGGTCAAATTGACACAAAACTTTTTCCGAAATTCTATCTTTCTCTCCCAGATATTTGTGCAAATTTTCAGAATCTTAGGTCCATTTTTAGAGTTTATGCCGCAAATTTGGGCTTTCGGCCCATAGTGGAATGGCAGTAAATAACTTGACGCAAACTTTTCTCCAACCAATTGAGTCGAATAATTTTCAAATGTATTGTGCGGCTGATATAATATTTGATGACAAAATTGAGTCTTCAGTAAACGATATTCTTAAAAAAATTATATGTTTACGTAATTCTGCGACCCTTAGTTTCTTTCTTACACCCCTTGTGCACAATGAGAACTATTATTCATATGAAAATTTTCAATACCCACAATTGAACAATTCAACATCATGTAAGTAGAGCGTAATTAAATACAATATCTTTTAATAACGATATTATTTTTAGTGCAAAATAATGCCAGATTTGACAAAATTACTGAAATTTTACTAAATATACAAAAAGAAAACTGAATGTTAAAGGCTGAAGTTTTGGACATAAAGCTTTCTATTACTAAATTGGAAAATAGAAAACTTTACAGTACCAAAGGGCAACACACTAATGATTTGCCAGATTTTAGAAGCCTTCCTTTCACCGACATAAATGAAATTATCAACTTTTATAGCGACGTACAGCAGGATAATGAGAAATTACAACAATTTGTAAGTATTGTATATATGAATCAATTTTAATTTGTTATAAATAACCAAATTTTAAGAAACAAATTATAGAAAGAAAATAAGAAAATATTTATATTATTGGTGAAAAAATTAATATTTTTCTCCTCCTAGATATTTGCCACCTAAAATACAATTGTACGGATAAGGACATGAACATGGTTTTTCAAAAAATTTATAATAATAATTTAGTTTTTATTGATATTATTTGTTAAATTTGAATTATTGTTACTACTACATTCTATATATATACATATAATATTCTAAAGTAATATGAAGTATAATAAGTAGAATGAATATATATATATATGAATATATATACATATATATATATATATGAATATATATACATATATATATATATATATATATATATATATATATATATTATATATATACATATATAGTAAATAAAAAATACAAGAACAAATTATTATTGAATATTTCACTTATTTTTGATTCTTATATGACTCGAAAATGATTCGTTATTGCTCGAAATATGACTTGCAAACGAGGGAATTTCGATTAAAATATGCCGGGAAAATGAGTCGACAACGACTCTTCCTGAGGTGTCGAATACGACTCTTTAGGAAGGGTTCCATTTTCTCCCGAACAGAGTATCTTTTTCGATCAGAAGACGAGCGCATTTATGCTTATTTTAATTTTCTAGGAGAGGCGAAAATGACTCAAATTCGATCAGAAATTTTATAAAATGCTGACAGGGGAGAGCGTCAAGTCAATGTGTGTGTGTGTGCTTTTTTTTGTTATTTTTTTTTATTCAACTTTGCTCTACTATTCCTAATACTAATATTGCTAACGAGATACATGTAATAAATTATATTGGATATAGGGCAGTGCGATCTCCTGTGGGACGGCCGTGTAGCAATGCTTCACAAGAGACATAGCGCCACTTTTTTCATCGACTCTCTCCTGGCTCTCTCCATGCTTCTTTGGGTCTGCATCACTATTGACACAAACTCGCATATCACAACCCAGTTGTCCACTGATTGCAGCATTAACGGGACCAAATTTCCCACCGCGATTGATACACCAAGTGCCCCTTTCCAAGTCGTTACGAAGTGATCCATACAGCTTGCAAACGAACATAGTATGCTCCGCATCTTCCAGTGTTCCACACTCAGAACAGTCGCCAGAAGCTTCATGACCAAAGCGGTGCAGGTAACTTCTGAAGTGGAAGTTGACTTGGCCGTGCTTCCTACCAGTCCATTCGCCGATGTTCGGGATAAGCCGATGCGTCCAGTGGCCTTTTGGAGACCTATCCCATCGTCGCTGCCACCTCTCTAAGCATTCTTGTCGTCCTGCATTACGAACAGAACGTGTTTCGGCGTTGCTGTGGTACCGGGATCACAGCTGCCGATAAGTAGCAGCTCGCTCTCTAGCCATTTCCACAAACAGAGGTACTCCAGCGATGACAAAAAGCTGCGTCCTCAGAAATTGTGCGAAATCCACTAATAATGGGGATGGCACTCTTTCTGAACGTTGCCTCCCAGCCCTTGGCAGTAACTCCTGGTGTCCAGTGCTCGTACCCATACTGGTGCCGCGAACAGTGCGATGGATCGCATGGCACCCGCAATCAGAGATCGTCGCAATTGTTTTGGGTCTCCAGTATTCGCCAAGAGCCTTGAGAGAAGCCGGTTCATGCCTGCTGCTTTATTGCTCGTCGCTTCCAGGTGCTCTCGAAAGCTGATCCTTGTATCGATCCATACTCCCAGATACTTAATCGCTCTTTTGGACGTAATAGAGGTGCATCCAACCGAGATTTTCGCAACTTCGACACTTTTTCGGCTGCTGATCAGCACGGCTTCACTTTTGTGCGGCGCAAGTGCCAGCCCAACTGAAACAAGCCACTGCTGGATGGTCGCGATTGCTTGGTTGCACACACTGTCGGCCTGCATCAGCTCCTTCCTCACGACAAGGACAGCGATGTCGTCTACGAAACCAACCATGTGCGTGTCCGGTGGGAGGGCAACAACATTTTTCCCGCATTGTCAATGAGGCAGATTGGCCGATATGCAACAGGTTCGCCCGGATTCTTGCCTGGTTTGGGGAGCAGAACCAGTCTCTGCGATTTCCAAATATTTGGAAAAACAGCCTCCTGTAGCCACTTGTTGCACATGTCAACGAAGATTTCCGGCCTCAGAGCACAGGCGAGCGGTAGTGCTCTCAGAGGCATGCCATCCGGCCCCGGCGCCTTTCCCAGCTTCATGCTTCCAGCGATAGTACTTATCTCAATACTGGTAACCAACTCAATTGCCGCGCTATTATTGGATGTGGCGTCATCAAGATTTCGCACCGTCTCGCCAACAGCTCTCTCACATCATCCGGTGGCATGACGCTTTGTGCGCCGAGATCTTTTTCGTGACCAGTTGATACGCCTTACCCCATGGGTCGCTCTCCACAGTCTCACAAAGCTCGATGAAGCATTTGCGTTTGCTCGCCTTGACGGCATGCTTCAGAGCTTTTCGCCTCTCCTTGTATTCGCGCTGCCACAATGTGAAGGACGAGCTGCCTCGCGATCGCTGGTAGTATCTTCTCACGCGGTTGCATTCCCGCCTGGCGGTGGCGATTTCCTCATTCCACCAGTACACTGGCAGATGGTGGTGGGTGGATGATCTTCTGAGGGGCATCGTATCTTTGCATGCTTGCGCTAGCGCATGCAATGCTGTCATAGCCATCTGCTCGGCGCTTCCTGCCGCTTCCATACTCTGCATGCGAGCGCTGAAGCACAGCACATTCATTTTGGCCGCGTTGAAATTAACCCATCTTGATGGAGCACCTGCATTGCTGGGGCGCCGCATGCCAACTTCGCACAGAATGACACGGTGGTGTAGGCGTCATTCAAGCGCCAACGTGCCGATGGCGATGCACACATAAGTCAGGTCGACTATGGACCCCACGCCAGCTCTACTAAAAGTCTGCTGCGTGTCCTCGTTCAAGAGGATTAGGTCCAGCATTTGGAACGTTTTCGTCACAATAGAGCTTCTCGCATTTGTGCAGGGACTGCCCCATTCCATTGCCCAAGCATTGAAGTCGCCGCCGCCAATTAATGGGGAGCGGCCTATAGCATCAGCTGCGAGTTCGTCCAGAATGCGCCCGTACTCCTCCAGAGAAAGACTGGGGGCCAGATACACCCTATAGACCCATGTACCGCCAATTTTTGCTCGCACAAATCCACGTGCAGCATGCTCGTGTCCAAACTGCAACGGTGATTTGCCGCACAACCAGATTGCTGCCTTGTCCGTAGTATCCGCTGCCCAGACTGAGCCTGTTACCGCTCTGTACGGTTCGCTTAAGATAGCTACGTCAGCGCTATTATCTCGAACTGCTCGCTGAAGAAGGTCATGCGCAGCTGCACAGTGATTTAGGTTAAGCTGGACTACTTGCATGAGTGTGCTTTCTTTGCGCTCTTTGTTGCCAATGGGCAATTGCGACTACCAGCCTGGTGGTTTAGCTGTTTGCTTCCGTTTGCGCTGCAGATGTAGCAATTCGCTGCGTTGGTGCACAATGCCACTTTGTGACCATCTACATCTTAGACAGCAGTTACTCTTGTCAATGAGATTTTTACATCTGCTGGCTATATGCCCGATCTCAAAGCATTTGAAGCACCTCGTCCTCTGCTCTTGCTCCACAATTCTGAAGCGTGACCACCCAACCTTAGTTTGCACCTAACTCAAGGATTTTTTGGAGCCCATAGCGGTGGCACCTGGAGAATTGCCACCTGCGTGCCTGCGTATGCCGCTCTCAGGCTCTTCAACTGGCACACGTCGATAGGTACGCCCGCTTGCGTATGCACTGCTGCCAACACTTCCTCCTGTCGCGTAAGTTCGTCCAAGTCGCGAATAGCAATTGTGGTTCGCTGAGTTATGCTGCGCACCTTTGCGTAATCCCCTAGCACATTCTCGATTGCGTCCTTTAGTTTGGATGTACTGTCCAGCCCAAAGCCGCCGAGCTCCAACAGAAGATCTCCCTTGGCAGTTCTTCGCGCTGTGATCACGCTATCAGCGACATTTTTCAGTTTCCCATCCTGCCGTCTGGTAACCATTGAGAGCACGTCGCTATAGCTCATCTCTCCTTTTGCACTGACCACCAGTGCGTCTGGGCGTGGCTTGGTAGTGGTCCTCTTCTTCCCAGTGCTTTTCGACTCCACAGTAGTCACTCGCATGGCGCTGAGTTACCGTTTTATTCCGCTTAGGTGGAGTTTTTCTCGGCTACGCCTCGCTATCCCTCTGTCTCTTGGGCGTTGCCGACGGCTTGCTGCCGATTGCCGCTGACACGACTGCTCTTGGGGCCGCCTTTTCCAATGCACCTTCAGTGGCTGTGGCTGTGGTGACACTTGCCTCGAGACACAGCTCTGTTGCGGCTCGGTGCAGTTTCTGCATTCTTACTAACTTGCTCCTCATTTTTTCATTAATGTGCCTCTGCGAAGCAAACTGCTCGGAAAGGCCGTCCAGCTCCGTACCCAAGCGCTCCAACAAATCTTTGAGCGACCTCTTCTCGCTGGCTGGGCCAGCAACAGGCACAATGCGTGTGACCATGTCGGGATCAGACACAGCGACCGCTGACGAGCTTGCTGCTGACTCGTCGCTCCTGTTGTCACCCGTTTGGTTGTGGCATGCTGTTGCTTCAACGCTGCCGCCACACGGGAACTTAGGCCTGCTAACTGATGGTGGTGGTGGTTTTTGGTTTTGCACCCCGGCAGGAAAATCTTCAAAAAGATGCCCTCTACCTCCAGTAGAGGGGTATGTGCGATTCTTACGCACTAAAAACCTCCGTATGCTTTTAGTCCTTTGTAGGCTCACCGGGACTGTCAATTAAGTTATTACTATTATTCGGTGAGCCGGAGGTGTAGGGGGTATCCACATGGTTAAATCGTTGAGGATACCCCTCGAAAGCAGCCGTGATCCATTAGGAACTGGGTTAGATGGTAGTCCAGCTCCATATGTTGACACTTGATCCAGGTAGCGATGTCTGGTAGTAGTTCATAGGTCCATCGCCCCTTTCTTGATGCTTGCCATCTACGCTGCCACTCCTCCAATTGGCGCTCGTACGCCATCGTCCGGTTTGCGCCTTCACGAATTTCCGTTAGGGCTTTTATCTCCAGGTCTACTGTTAACATACCTGCGACAATTAGCCCCGCGTCCTCTGAGATGGTCCTAAAGCCTCTGATAAGCCTTAGAGCCATGGTTCTGTAGGTTGCCCGCGCCTCTTTGAGGTAAGACGGCTTTACCGTAGCTCTGCTCCATATTGGTGCTGCGTACAGTAAAGTTGCCTTCGCATATTGCACTTGATCCCTGAAGTTGAGTCTATGGTCAATCATAACCCCAAAATATTTCAGGGACCTAGTTGATTCAAGCTGTATTCCGCCTACTGTTATATATAGCGACTCTACTGCCTTTCTGCTGCTTAGTAGCACAATTTCTGTTTTCTGGGCTGCAATGTTTAGCCGGACACTCTCTAGCCAATCAGTGGCAGCCCCTGATTGCTTCGTTGCAGGTGGATTGTAGAACAGGCAATGTTTTGGCTACAGCTGAAATCGCCACATCGTCCGTGAAGCAGTGCAACTTAGCGTTCCTTGGTTTCCTTACATTCAGGATACCATTGTACATGATGTTCCACAGGATTGGACCGATCACAGATCCTTGTGGGACACCCGAGGTAACTTGGTACTTTTTGGGGGATCACTCGTTGCGTACCAAAGGACCCGCTCTCGGAAATAGCTCCCAACAATATCCCTGAGGTATTTAGGGATACCCATGTTTCCCATGGCGCTGAGGGTGCTGGTCCACTTAGCCGATTTAAAGGCATTTTTTACATCAAGGGTGGCTATCGCGCGGTGTTCCTTCGTTCCTCCTAGCCATCTTTCTCCGTCCAGCGCGTTTTGTGCGATGTTTCAGCCAGCGCATCCAGGGTGCTTTTCCCCTTTCGGAACCCATACTGTTGGTGCGATAGTCGACTGGGTCCCTCAGTGATCGCTTCCAGTCGGCAGTATAGAATCCGTTCGAATAGCTTTCCCACTATGCCTAGTAAGCATAGGGGACGGTAACCTCTGGCAGTGTTAGCGTTACCTTTACCCTTGGGGATAAGAATAAGCCGTTGGTTTTTCCATATTTTGGGGAATATCCCTTTAGCAAGGCACTGTCGGAAAGTGTTGCTGAATAATTCCGGCTTTGCCTCCGCTACGGCTTTAACGACGGTTCCTGGTATTCCGTCCAAACCAGGAGCTTTGCTGGGCCTTATCCTTTTAGCGGCTTGCACTATTTCCTCTGGAGTGATGGAAGGAAAAGGCACGCCAGGGGTAGGTTCTGCCGGTTGCCAAAGGGAAGCTACTTTTGGGAACAGTTCCCATTGCACCGGGCTGCATTTGTAGCTTACCCGCCGAAGTTTTTAGCTTTTTATAAACTATCTTATATGAAGAGCCCCATGGGTTCTCGTCAATACTGTCGAGCAGGTCCTTAAATACTCCAGCCTTCGCTATCGCGATTGCCCTCTGTAGTGCCGCCCGAGCTGTTCTGTGGCGGTTCACTAATTGCAAGTGTTCGTCATGTCCTCTCGCTCGCTGAGCTCTTCTTCTTGCTGCGAGGCACTCCGCTCTCAAAAGTCGCAAGGACTCACTCCACCAGTAAGCAGGTGGCTTGCTCCTGTTTGCCTTTTTTCGCGGCATTGTAGCAGCGCACGTCGTTTCCAGTAGTCTCGTCAGGTTTGTGGCCATATTTTTAGCTTGGTTAGCTGGATTTTCCAGGCCTTCTATTATATAAGTTAGCATCTCTTTGCCCAGTTTCATCGTGTCCCACATTCGACCTAGTACCTTCCTTCGAAGCCTATGTGTCGCACTCGTCGTTTGAATGTTGATAAGGATCAGCGCATGGTCATTCAGCGTCTCGTCCTCCAGAACTTCCCAGGTGGCATACATTTACTGCTAAAGCCCTGCTATCGAAAGTGACATCAATATACGATGAACCCCTGTCATTATCAAAGGTCGGTTTGTATCCATCGTTAAGTAGTACGAGGTCGAGCAGGGTCATTGTGTTTATCAGTGCTCTTCCTCGACAATTTGATATTCTGCTGCCCGCATTCGGTGGCCCAGGCATTTAAATCCCCGGCTACCACTATCAGGCTACGCCGTCTGGCGTGGCGCTCCAGCATGTCGAGCATGTCTTCAAATTGCTCATGGCTGTCGCTTGGGGGAGCGTAGCAGCTGTAAAAATGGATCCCACTCAGTCTAGCGTAGGCGAAACCCCGTAGGAGGGGACTGTACTTCTTGTACATGGATTCCGGAACAGCGTTTGTTCGTCGCCTTTCCTAATCCGTCCAGAATCATGTCTGCATTCCCTCCACTTGGGATATAGGGTTCACTTAATAGCAGAATATCTATCATATATTGCGTTTCACTTCGGTCTGCGGCAGTAGGCTCTGGGCAGCCGCACAGTGGTTAACGTTTAGTTGGGCAATCCTAACGAGTTCTTACATGTTGCTGGCTCTTTTTCTTCTTCTTGTTTTTTTTTTTTTGAACTTTGCTTTTATTTATTGAATCTTCTTCTTAATTTTGAGACTAACAATAAGTTTACGAATCTTAACATTAAAATTTAGCTAACAGAGTGTTAAGACTGCATTCTGGTTGCGCGTCCCTCAAGTCGGTCGCTAGGTAGGTAAGTCATTGCGACGAAGACGTGATTGGTTGCTCAACCTTGTTAGACCTCTCGCCAGGTGGTTAGGGTGCACCAGTAGCTTGCTATAGTACTTTTTCTTCTGTTCTGCGATCACTTCTTTGACTGGTAGAATGTTTAAGTCGCGTTGTATGTTTGCGAACGTACCACGGTGCCCCGGTGATGGTTCTCAAGATCTTCGACTGAGCTCGCTGGACTATGTCAATATTACTATTGCTGGCATTCCACCATAACTGGGAGCCGTACATCCATATAGGTTTTAGTACCGAGTTATACAGCAGGACTTTATATTCAAGACTAAGGGGAGACCGAGCGTTGATAAGCCAATGGAGGCTGCTGGCTTTTAGCTTTTGGTGTGTTCTTTTGGCTTCAATGTGCCGGCGCCATGTGAGTCTTCTGTCGAGGTGTACTCCTAGATATGTCACTTCGTTTGCTTGCGGGAGTAGAGTGTTGTTTAACGTTAGCGGCGGGCAGTTTTGCCTGTTCAAAGTAAATGTAACGTGTTTGCATTTTTTTCTCGTTCACTTTAATTCTCCAATCTGATAGCCATTTATCAACATCGACCATGTGAAGAGCTAGCTGCGCAGTTGCATTTTGAGCGGGCATTTTGAGCGGCTAAGAATAGCTGTATCATCGGCAAATGTAGATGTTGTTATTCGTGTGCTTGTCGGGAGGTCTGCTGTGTAGAGGACGTATAGTGTTGGCCCTAGCACACTACCTTAAGGAACTCCAGCTCCAACAGTGAAATCATCAGATATAGCAGTGTTGAATCTCACAACAAATGTTCTGTAGTGAAGGTAAGACTCTAAAAGCTTATGTGTGTTATGGTGGAGCATTGTCTTGATCTTGTACATTAGACCTTTTAGCCAGACTCTATCAAATGCTTGAGAGACATCTAAAAATACGGCAGTACAGTACTCTCGTTTTTCGAACGCGTTCCGAATTTCTGATGTTATCCGGTTGACCTGCTCAATTGTTCTGTGCTTTTCGCGAAGCCCAAATTGGTGTGACGGAATTCCTTCCTGGAGTCTTAGGTATGTGTTTATCCGAGTCAAAACGCATTTTTCAAAGAGTTTAGATAAGCATGAAAGTAGGCTTATAGGTCTATACGACGTGGAGATTGTGTGGTCTTTCCCGGCTTTGCTATCATTATTATAATTGACTTTTTCCATTCCACTGGATAGTAGCCAAGTTTTGCGATGGCATTGAAAAGCTGGGTGATAGTGCAAACGGCGCAATATGGGAGTTCGATGGTAATTTTGGGAGTTATGTGATCGCAGCCTGGAGATTTTTTCGGATTCAGTTGATTTTTGATGATGCTCACGATTTCATTTGGGCGAAATTCGATTGGCTCATGTTGAAGCTGAGGCTCATATGGGATAGTCGGCAAAGTAAACTCACTTGTGGCAGGATTTGGTTGAAATACATTTTTGAGGTGGTTGGCAAACGTGCTGGCTCTGTCTGCATCACTGCGCGCCCAGCCCTCCTGTGGGATTTCTAATAGGCATCACGGTTTGTTTCGGTGAGCTCAGAGTTGGGTGAGCTCTCTATAGTGAGTTTTTTTGTACTAGAAGTACACAGTTGCTCTATGTAGTGGCGTTGGCCATATGCTTCTTCTTGTTGTAGAGCTTTTAGTAAGTTCACGTGAGGCATGTCTTTAACTTTGCTTAGCAGTTGGCGATCTGTGGAATTGCCACTCTCGACGTAAGCGTCGCTTTTCGAGGACGAGCTGCTCGATTTGTAGATTTGTCTTCTTTTGATTGCGTTGTGTATTTATAGTTTGAGGTGTTGAAGCTCGAGCTGCAGAGACAAGTACAGACTCCAGTGAATTAACAAAGCTGTCTACGTCGATTTCATTTGTTGAGATGGGGACTTAGCTCAATGTGTGAGCTGATATAGTTTCTGTACTTAATACAATTGGTTTTCTGTGAAGTCAATTTTATGATTGTTCCAATGTTCCTGAGGATGTCGGAGTATAGGCGAGTGATCAGATGAAAGATCCGAAAGGCATTCGGCGCTTATCAGATTTTTTTGGAATGTTTTTGGTAATCGCAAAGTCTATTAAATCGGGCAGTTTCTTTTGGGTCTGCGTACAGTAAGTATAGGTGGTGGCCAGGAGAAACATAGTCGAGCTTGTTCTTGGCGTTGATAATGGGCATTGTAGAGCTGCTTTCCTTTTGGAGTCACGAGACGAGATCCCCAGTGAGTGTTGCTTGGCATTGTAGTCTCCCTGCTGCTATGAAGTGGTCTCCTAGTGAGTTGAAAAAACTGCATAAACTCATCTTCAGCTATAGTGAAGCGAGGGGGTAGTATACGGCGGCTAGTGTAAGTTGGTTGCCAGTATTTAATTTTATATTTATGGATGTGGCCTGTAGGTAGTTTTTAGCAAATTTGTTATGATAGTGGTGTTTAATACGGCTTCTGATTAGAAATTCAGTCCCCACCATGTGCTTTACCGTCTGGATGATTTGTTCCGTAGAAAGTATATCCTCGTAGTTGAAAATTGTATTTGTTTGTAAGGTGTGTTTCTGAAAGCAGCATTACGTCGATTTGATTGTCGAGTAGGAATTGAGCTAACTCAAGTTTATGCTGTGAAACGCCGTTAGCGTTCCACGTAGAGATCCATTGGGATTGAATTTGGATTGTTGTGAAACCAGCATTTGAATCAATAGATTTTGGTTTCGCATTAAATCTTGCATAGTTGTGCGCATGAATGACATAAATTCTGTAAGGCTTTTGTTGTAAGCTGCATATCATAGCTTCGAAGTTGTTATTTGGCTGCTCCGGCGATTTGATGCTGCTGAGCCATGTTCGGTTCTTGGTATGGTGATTGCAGAAATGAACTTTTTGGGGCAGGGGTAGCCGGTCCTGATTTAAAGCGCTTGCGTATGTCACACTTTTGTCAGAGTTAATAGGTCCTAGTGAGATCTGGCTGCAGTCGAGAAGAAGACTTTCAGGGTTTGATCATGGAGACCTTCAAATTGTTTTAATTTGGGTGTGCGGGCGTTAATACCTTTCTGATGGATACGGCTTGACAGATCCTTATAAACTGGGCAACCTCATATAGTTAGGCAGTGTGATTGCCACCGCAGTTGCGCACTTTCTTCGAGTTGCAGTCATCTTTGCTCGCTGGTGCAGTGTGCGGGACTGTCATGAAGCTCTCCACAAACGGTTGGACACACCGTGTGGCTGCAGTTTTACAGTATGGCTTGTGACCATATTCTTGGCAGTTCGCACATTGTACCGGACCATTGCGTTTGTGCGGTTCCTCAACTGTAATTCGGCGGTATCTGCAGGAACTGAAGATTATATATAGGGTGCACTTCGTATTTCTTCATTGGGCCTTATTTTCTAGCTCGAGCTTCAACCTTAAAGAGTGGCTGCGCTTTTCTATCCCTGTTAGGATATTGAAGACGTGTCTTTGCGCTAAATCCTTTTTCTTGTAGTGCCTTTCCTTCTAAATGTTTTTTTGCCATCTGATAGGTGGGGCATGCAAAACCGCCGTCACATGATTCTGATTCTCCCTTCGCCGCAGATTCCACAAATTCGCGCTTAGCTGTGCATCCCTGGGCCTTATGCCCTTTGCGTCGCCGCACCGTAAGCAGCAGTCGTATCGGTCTACTTTCCTTACAGCTACTTGCTTGATGCCCGTAATCTAAACACTAAATGCCCTAATAGTCTTTGGGTGATGCGACACCTTGACCAGCCCACTGTACATAGAACCCTTTTTTAGTACTGTTATGGCATCGTTTACGTTAGCAGTTACAAGCTATTTGGGTCCGCGTCTCGATAGTCCTTCACATTCGACTTGAGATCGTCGGTTCGTGGGCCTTTAAACATTGGAGAAGGTCCCAGTGGTCGTTGCCCTCATTGCCACTGCATTTGTGCAGTTGATGCCTGAACGTACCGTGGCGATGTGTTGAGGTTTTGCAATGCCTTCGCAGATTTTGCTCACTCTACCCTCAGATTTACCGTCCAGTTCCAGAAATAGGTCACCTTTCTGCGTCCTCCTGATTTTACGGACGTGCTTGCCTATTTCGTCCAGCCCAGGTCCCTTTTAGTTTGACGCAATATGTCTACGTAAGAGGTGTCGGCAGTTTTGGATTATCACTGCCTCGGGTTTCTTGCGTAGCTGTTTGGGCTTTACCCTTTTTTTCGTCTTTGCATTACGGCTAGGTGCTTTAGTAACCTCTGCATTAGGTTGCCACCTTGGGCGCATTGGCCCCAGCCTTCACGGTATCATGCTCCCTCCTTAAAGATGTCGCTTTTGCGTCTTTTTGGCCTTAGCGACTGGGGGATCTTCTTTTTAGAGGATGCACTTGTTTGGGTAGCGACGTTCGTGGCAGGAACATCTTTTGGTCTACCCTTGTGGAGATCATCGCTCTATTTGTTGAGCGGCAGCCAGCAACTGATATTGCATCTTTGGACCCCTTGGTGACGTGTCGCTGAGTCTCACGAAAGCTGCCACAAGTAGGTTAATTCTATCTTGCATTTCGTTCATGATCTCGCTGAGGTCAATTGTACCATGCTGTCGTTAGTCCATATGGGCGTAGAGGCGAGCCCCGGAGGTTCTTACTTCCTGCCTTTGAAATCGGCACGCTGATGTGATCGGTGGTAACATTACTTGTAACATTAGATGCTATATGCGAGGTCCAAGTATGCCACCTCTTGAGCATTGCGGTCGCTGGATATCGACGGGCCGGGGGCCGCGTTTCTCACCCCTCATAACCGCCGTACTGGGGCTTCCGACACCCTGCACCCGTAATTTTTACTCCTCTTGACCTTCCATTGGTTAATTCTAACCGGTGCATTTTTAACCCTTCTGCCAGGGGCACTCCCTCTAATGAGATGGTGTAGTACCCTACAAACTAGCCGCCCACTATGGGTCAGACGCTAACCAGTATGCCGCCAGTCTGGGTACAGGCGCATACTGGTTTTTTTAATAAGCCTTCGATGTAGTTCTCACCGGCAGGCCGCCTTCTCATCTAGCCGGCCCTTGATGGGTAACAAAGGGGCTGTTCCCGGACGCCGCGTGGAGGCGATGAGCTGCTTGAGTTTAGCCAAGTAATGGATCGCGCTGCACTTTGCCATGTTAAAGCCGCTCAGCAACTTACTCATACTAGCCATCACCCGATGTGTGTGTGTGTGTGTGGTTTTTTTTTTTTATTCAACTTTTCTCTATTATTACATATACTATATATTCCTAACGAGATACATGTAATAAATTATATGATATAGGGCAGTGCGATCTCCTGTGGGACGGCCGTAAAGCATGGCTTCAAATAAGAGACATAGCGCACCTTCCATCGACTCTTCCTGCTTCTCTCCATGCTCTTTGGGGTCTGCATCACTTGTTGACACGAACTCGCATATTACAACCGGCAGTTGTCCACTGATTGCAGCAATTAACGGGACCGAAATTTCCCACCATTCGGTACACCAAGTGCCCTTCAAGTCGTTACGACAGTGACCATACAACTTGCAGACGAGCATAGTATGCTCCGATCTCTCTCAGTGCTCCACACTCCGAGAGTCAGCCAGAAGCTTCATGACCAAGCGGTGCGAGGCAACTTCGAAGCATCCATGGGCCGCTTAGCACCGCGTCAAGTGGCGAAGTTGACTCTGGCCTTGCTTCTACCAGACAAATTCGCCGATATTCGGATAAGCACGATGCGTCCAGCGGCCTTTTGTAAGCATTTTTGTCGTCCTGTATTACGACAGAGCGTGTTTCGGCGTTGCTGGTGGTACCGATCACAGCTGGCCGATAAGTAGGCAGCATCGCTCTCTAGCCATTTTCCACAAACAGAGGTATCTCCTGCGATGACAAAAGCTGCGTCCCTCAGAAATTGTGCGAAATCCATAAAATGCGGATGGCACTTCTTGTGAACGTTTGCCTCCAGCCCTTTGAGTAACTTCCTGTGTCCAGTGTCGTACCCATACTGGTGCC
>NW_026263561.1:0-87652 GCF_009650485.2 Drosophila albomicans
CAACTACATTTAACATTGCTCACTGTTAAGTTTGCCCGCCAATTTTCAAAATTCAAATAATCTCTAGAAGTTGCAGAATAATTGTAATATAAAAAGGGAAAATAAAAATAAACCTTCAGTCTGCGTGCTGAAGGGACATTTATTACCATTAAAAAAACCTACTTAATGCGCGCTCGTAATTATATGTACTCACATTTTGGCTACAGATGGAGCAACACACTTCTCGCTTGACAACAAAAAAGGCCATCGGCAACTGATTTCGCGATTCACTCTGAAACAAAACAGACAAATTAAAAAATTCGCTCAATAATTAAATCTCCATTACAGACCACACACAAAACTGATGCATCTACACTGTCCCACGAAGCACTTGTGGCGCAGTGCCCAGCCCACTCACACAGACGGCAGCCTAAAATATAAACGACAACGTCAAAAATGCAGCCACTCCCAAGATGCACATATATAATACTTACGATGCTCACCGCACGCACCACTACACGCAGCAACTAACCTGGGGGCAGACGACTTGCTGCCTCACAAATCCACCAACGGGCAAGTGCAACACGCTTGCTTCCTCACAGAGACGGCGACTAGAAGAAAAAGAACGACAACGTTAGCAAATACAGCCTACACACAGACGCAAATAACATACTCACAACATAACTACACGCACCACCACATGCAGCAACCAAACTGGGGCAGATGATTCGCTGCCTCACATCTCACGATGCCACTGCACACACTGCAGTGGTGGCCACTACACGCAGCCAGATGACTTGCTGCCTCACACTAACACCAACGGGCAAGTGCAATACGCTTGCATTGTTCCTTCAACAATGCAAGCACAAACGATGCTCCAACTCGGTGCAGATCCTGGACGATACAAGCGGGGCAGCTGCGCGAGGGCTCCGTGTCTGCCATGACGAGAAAAGCTGTAAATACAACATTTATTTTAACTTTTATAATTAAAAATTTGCATAAGCGTTGTTTGTTTACCTTTCCAAACGTAGTGTTACCAGAAATTGTTACTAAATAATTCCATGTTCAATCTAGTATATTCTATCGTTGCCACTCAAATAATGTCACCACGTAATTGTCATTTCTACTTAGTGTTACCAATATGTGAACGAGTTTAAAACAAAAATATTTATTCTAATTTTTGTAACTAAAAATTGTATAAGGATTACATTGTTTTTACCTCTTCTAAATATTGTATGTATGCAACCAGAATTGGTAACTCAATATTATGTTAACTCCAGTATTTTATAATAAGCGTTGCCACTACATTTTAACATTGCTCACTGTTAAGTTTGCCCGCCAATTTTCAAAATTCAAATAATCTCTAGAAGTTGCAGAATAATTGTAATATAAAAAAGGGAAAATAAAAATAAACCTTCAGTCTGCGTGCTGAAGGGACAGTATTACCATTAAAAAAACCTACTTAATGCGCGCTCGTAATTATATGTACTCACATTTTGGCTACAGATGGAGCAACACACTTCTCGCTTGACAACAAAAAAGGCCATCGGCAACTGATTTCGCGATTCACTCTGAAACAAAAACAGACAAATTAAAAAATTCGCTCAATAATTAAATCTCCATTACAGACCACACACAAAAACTGATGCATCTACACTGTCCCACGAAGCACTTGTGGCGCAGTGCCCAGCCCACTCACACAGACGGCAGCCTAAAATATAAACGACAACGTCAAAAATGCAGCCACTCCCAAGATGCACATATATAATACTTACGATGCTCACCGCACGCACCACTACACGCAGCAACTAACCTGGGGGCAGACGACTTGCTGCCTCACAAATCCACCAACGGGCAAGTGCAACACGCTTGCTTCCTCACAGAGACGGCGACTAGAAGAAAAAGAACGACAACGTTAGCAAATACAGCCTACACACAGACGCAAATAACATACTCACAACATAACTACACGCACCACCACATGCAGCAACCAAACTGGGGCAGATGATTCGCTGCCTCACATCTCACGATGCCACTGCACACACTGTAGTGGTGGCCACTACACGCAGCCAGATGACTTGCTGCCTCACACTAACACCAACGGGCAAGTGCAATACGCTTGCATTGTTCTTTCAACAATGCAAGCACAAACGATGCTCCAACTCGGTGCAGATCCTGGACGATACAAGCGGGGCAGCTGCGCGAGGGCTCCGTGTCTGCCATGACGAGAAAAAGCTGTAAATACAACATTTATTTTAACTTTTACAATTAAAAATTTGCATAAGCGTTGTTTGTTTACCTTTCCAAACGTAGTGTTACCAGAAATTGTTACTAAATAATTCCATGTTCAATCTAGTATATTCTATCGTTGCCACTCAAATAATGTCACCACGTAATTGTCATTTCTACTTAGTGTTACCAATATGTGAACGAGTTTAAAACAAAAATATTTATTCTAATTTTTGTAACTAAAAATTGTATAAGGATTACATTGTTTTTACCTCTTCTAAATATTGTATGTATGCAACCAGAATTGGTAACTCAATATTATGTTAACTCCAGTATTTTATAATAAGCGTTGCCACTACATTTTAACATTGCTCACTGTTAAGTTTGCCCGCCAATTTTCAAAATTCAAATAATCTCTAGAAGTTGCAGAATAATTGTAATATAAAAAGGGAAAATAAAATAAACCTTCAGTCTGCGTGCTGAAGGGACAGTATTACCATTAAAAAAAAAAAAAAAAAAAAAAAAAAAAAAAAAACCTATCGTATTAATTGCGCCTACTTAATGCGCGCTCGCAATTATATGTACTCACATTTTGGCTACAGATGGAGCAACACACTTCTCGCTTGACAACAAAAAAGGCCATCGGCAACTGATTTCGCGATTCACTCTGAAACAAAAACAGACAAATTAAAAATTCGCTCAATAATTAAATCTCCATTACAGACCACACACAAAACTGATGCATCTACACTGTCCCACGAAGCACTTGTGGCGCAGTGCCCAGCCCACTCACACAGACGGCAGCCTAAAATATAAACGACAACGTCAAAAATGCAGCCACTCCCAAGATGCACATATATAATACTTACGATGCTCACCGCACGCACCACTACACGCAGCAACTATCCTGGGGGCAGACGACTTGCTGCCCCACAAATCCACCAACGGGCAAGTGCAACACGCTTGCTTCCTCACAGAGACGGCGACTAGAAGAAAAAGAACGACAACGTTAGCAAATACAGCCTACACACAGACGCAAATAACATACTCACAACATAACTACACGCATCACCACATGCAGCAACCAAACTGGGGCAGATGACTCGCTGCCTCACATCTCACGATGCCACTGCACACACTGTAGTGGTGGCCACTACACGCAGCCAGATGACTTGCTGCCTCACACTAACACCAACGGGCAAGTGCAATACGCTTGCATTGTTCTTTCAACAATGCAAGCACAAACGATGCTCCAACTCGGTGCAGATCCTGGACGATACAAGCGGGGCAGCTGCGCGAGGGCTCCGTGTCTGCCATGACGAGAAAAAGCTGTAAATACAACATTTATTTTAACTTTTACAATTAAAAATTTGCATAAGCGTTGTTTGTTTACCTTTCCAAACGTAGTGTTACCAGAAATTGTTACTAAATAATTCCATGTTCAATCTAGTATATTCTATCGTTGCCACTCAAATAATGTCACCACGTAATTGTCATTTCTACTTAGTGTTACCAAATATGTGAACGAGTTTAAAACAAAAATATTTATTCTAATTTTTGTAACTAAAAATTGTATAAGGATTACATTGTTTTTACCTCTTCTAAATATTGTATGTATGCAACCAGAATTGGTAACTCAATATTATGTTAACTCCAGTATTTTATAATAAGCGTTGCCACTACATTTTAACATTGCTCACTGTTAAGTTTGCCCGCCAATTTTCAAAATTCAAATAATCTCTAGAAGTTGCAGAATAATTGTAATATAAAAAGGGAAAATAAAAATAAACCTTCAGTCTGCGTGCTGAAGGGACAGTATTACCATTAAAAAAACCTACTTAATGCGCGCTCGTAATTATATGTACTCACATTTTGGCTACAGATGGAGCAACACACTTCTCGCTTGACAACAAAAAAGGCCATCGGCAACTGATTTCGCGATTCACTCTGAAACAAAAACAGACAAATTAAAAATTTCGCTCAATAATTAAATCTCCATTACAGACACACACACAAAACTGATGCATCTACACTGTCCCACGAAGCACTTGTGGCGCAGTGCCCAGCCCACTCACACAGACGGCAGCCTAAAATATAAACGACAACGTCAAAAATGCAGCCACTCCCAAGATGCACATATATAATACTTACGATGCTCACCGCACGCACCACTACACGCAGCAACTAACCTGGGGGCAGACGACTTGCTGCCTCACAAATCCACCAACGGGCAAGTGCAACACGCTTGCTTCCTCACAGAGACGGCGACTAGAAGAAAAAGAACGACAACGTTAGCAAATACAGCCTACACACAGACGCAAATAACATACTCACAACATAACTACACGCACCACCACATGCAGCAACCAAACTGGGGCAGATGATTCGCTGCCTCACATCTCACGATGCCACTGCACACACTGCAGTGGTGGCCACTACACGCAGCCAGATGACTTGCTGCCTCACACTAACACCAACGGGCAAGTGCAATACGCTTGCATTGTTCCTTCAACAATGCAAGCACAAACGATGCTCCAACTCGGTGCAGATCCTGGACGATACAAGCGGGGCAGCTGCGCGAGGGCTCCGTGTCTGCCATGACGAGAAAAAGCTGTAAATACAACATTTATTTTAACTTTTATAATTAAAAATTTGCATAAGCGTTGTTTGTTTACCTTTCCAAACGTAGTGTTACCAGAAATTGTTACTAAATAATTCCATGTTCAATCTAGTATATTCTATCGTTGCCACTCAAATAATGTCACCACGTAATTGTCATTTCTACTTAGTGTTACCAATATGTGAACGAGTTTAAAACAAAAATATTTATTCTAATTTTTGTAACTAAAAATTGTATAAGGATTACATTGTTTTTACCTCTTCTAAATATTGTATGTATGCAACCAGAATTGGTAACTCAATATTATGTTAACTCCAGTATTTTATAATAAGCGTTGCCACTACATTTTAACATTGCTCACTGTTAAGTTTGCCCGCCAATTTTCAAAATTCAAATAATCTCTAGAAGTTGCAGAATAATTGTAATATAAAAAGGGAAAATAAAAATAAACCTTCAGTCTGCGTGCTGAAGGGACAGTATTACCATTAAAAAACCTACTTAATGCGCGCTCGTAATTATATGTACTCACATTTTGGCTACAGATGGAGCAACACACTTCTCGCTTGACAACAAAAAAGGCCATCGGCAACTGATTTCGCGATTCACTCTGAAACAAAAACAGACAAATTAAAAAATTCGCTCAATAATTAAATCTCCATTACAGACCACACACAAAACTGATGCATCTACACTGTCCCACGAAGCACTTGTGGCGCAGTGCCCAGCCCACTCACACAGACGGCAGCCTAAAATATAAACGACAACGTCAAAAATGCAGCCACTCCCAAGATGCACATATATAATACTTACGATGCTCACCGCACGCACCACTACACGCAGCAACTAACCTGGGGGCAGACGACTTGCTGCCTCACAAATCCACCAACGGGCAAGTGCAACACGCTTGCTTCCTCACAGAGACGGCGACTAGAAGAAAAAGAACGACAACGTTAGCAAATACAGCCTACACACAGACGCAAATAACATACTCACAACATAACTACACGCACCACCACATGCAGCAACCAAACTGGGGCAGATGATTCGCTGCCTCACATCTCACGATGCCACTGCACACACTGCAGTGGTGGCCACTACACGCAGCCAGATGACTTGCTGCCTCACACTAACACCAACGGGCAAGTGCAATACGCTTGCATTGTTCCTTCAACAATGCAAGCACAAACGATGCTCCAACTCGGTGCAGATCCTGGACGATACAAGCGGGGCAGCTGCGCGAGGGCTCCGTGTCTGCCATGACGAGAAAAAGCTGTAAATACAACATTTATTTTAACTTTTATAATTAAAAATTTGCATAAGCGTTGTTTGTTTACCTTTCCAAACGTAGTGTTACCAGAAATTGTTACTAAATAATTCCATGTTCAATCTAGTATATTCTATCGTTGCCACTCAAATAATGTCACCACGTAATTGTCATTTCTACTTAGTGTTACCAATATGTGAACGAGTTTAAAACAAAAATATTTATTCTAATTTTTGTAACTAAAAATTGTATAAGGATTACATTGTTTTTACCTCTTCTAAATATTGTATGTATGCAACCAGAATTGGTAACTCAATATTATGTTAACTCCAGTATTTTATAATAAGCGTTGCCACTACATTTTAACATTGCTCACTGTTAAGTTTGCCCGCCAATTTTCAAAATTCAAATAATCTCTAGAAGTTGCAGAATAATTGTAATATAAAAAGGGAAAATAAAAATAAACCTTCAGTCTGCGTGCTGAAGGGACAGTATTACCATTAAAAAAACCTACTTAATGCGCGCTCGTAATTATATGTACTCACATTTTGGCTACAGATGGAGCAACACACTTCTCGCTTGACAACAAAAAAGGCCATCGGCAACTGATTTCGCGATTCACTCTGAAACAAAAACAGACAAATTAAAAAATTCGCTCAATAATTAAATCTCCATTACAGACCACACACAAAACTGATGCATCTACACTGTCCCACGAAGCACTTGTGGCGCAGTGCCCAGCCCACTCACACAGACGGCAGCCTAAAATATAAACGACAACGTCAAAAATGCAGCCACTCCCAAGATGCACATATATAATACTTACGATGCTCACCGCACGCACCACTACACGCAGCAACTAACCTGGGGGCAGACGACTTGCTGCCTCACAAATCCACCAACGGGCAAGTGCAACACGCTTGCTTCCTCACAGAGACGGCGACTAGAAGAAAAAGAACGACAACGTTAGCAAATACAGCCTACACACAGACGCAAATAACATACTCACAACATAACTACACGCACCACCACATGCAGCAACCAAACTGGGGCAGATGATTCGCTGCCTCACATCTCACGATGCCACTGCACACACTGCAGTGGTGGCCACTACACGCAGCCAGATGACTTGCTGCCTCACACTAACACCAACGGGCAAGTGCAATACGCTTGCATTGTTCCTTCAACAATGCAAGCACAAACGATGCTCCAACTCGGTGCAGATCCTGGACGATACAAGCGGGGCAGCT
Source organism: Drosophila albomicans (assembly GCF_009650485.2). NCBI lineage: Eukaryota > Metazoa > Arthropoda > Insecta > Diptera > Drosophilidae > Drosophila > Drosophila albomicans. The sequence continues at coordinate 7,343 of NW_026263561.1, forward strand.
GCGCGAGGGCTCCGTGTCTGCCATGACGAGAGAAAAGCTGTAAATACAACATTTATTTTAACTTTTATAATTAAAAATTTGCATAAGCGTTGTTTGTTTACCTTTCCAAACGTAGTGTTACCAGAAATTGTTACTAAATAATTCCATGTTCAATCTAGTATATTCTATCGTTGCCACTCAAATAATGTCACCACGTAATTGTCATTTCTACTTAGTGTTACCAATATGTGAACGAGTTTAAAACAAAAATATTTATTCTAATTTTTGTAACTAAAAATTGTATAAGGATTACATTGTTTTTACCTCTTCTAAATATTGTATGTATGCAACCAGAATTGGTAACTCAATATTATGTTAACTCCAGTATTTTATAATAAGCGTTGCCACTACATTTTAACATTGCTCACTGTTAAGTTTGCCCGCCAATTTTCAAAATTCAAATAATCTCTAGAAGTTGCAGAATAATTGTAATATAAAAAGGGAAAATAAAAATAAACCTTCAGTCTGCGTGCTGAAGGGACAGTATTACCCATTAAAAAAAACCTACTTAATGCGCGCTCGTAATTATATGTACTCACATTTTGGCTACAGATGGAGCAACACACTTCTCGCTTGACAACAAAAAAGGCCATCGGCAACTGATTTCGCGATTCACTCTGAAACAAAAACAGACAAATTAAAAAATTTCGCTCAATAATTAAATCTCCATTACAGACCACACACAAAACTGATGCATCTACACTGTCCCACGAAGCACTTGTGTGGCGCAGTGCCCAGCCCACTCACACAGACGGCAGCCTAAAATATAAACGACAACGTCAAAAATGCAGCCACTCCCAAGATGCACATATATAATACTTACGATGCTCACCGCACGCACCACTACACGCAGCAACTAACCTGGGGGCAGACGACTTGCTGCCTCACAAATCCACCAACGGGCAAGTGCAACACGCTTGCTTCCTCACAGAGACGGCGACTAGAAGAAAAAAGAACGACAACGTTAGCAAATACAGCCTACACACAGACGCAAATAACATACTCACAACATAACTACACGCACCACCACATGCAGCAACCAAACTGGGGCAGATGATTCGCTGCCTCACATCTCACGATGCCACTGCACACACTGCAGTGGTGGCCACTACACGCAGCCAGATGACTTGCTGCCTCACACTAACACCAACGGGCAAGTGCAATACGCTTGCATTGTTCCTTCAACAATGCAAGCACAAACGATGCTCCAACTCGGTGCAGATCCTGGACGATACAAGCGGGGCAGCTGCGCGAGGGCTCCGTGTCTGCCATGACGAGAAAAAGCTGTAAATACAACATTTATTTTAACTTTTATAATTAAAAATTTGCATAAGCGTTGTTTGTTTACCTTTCCAAACGTAGTGTTACCAGAAATTGTTACTAAATAATTCCATGTTCAATCTAGTATATTCTATCGTTGCCACTCAAATAATGTCACCACGTAATTGTCATTTCTACTTAGTGTTACCAATATGTGAACGAGTTTAAAACAAAAATATTTATTCTAATTTTTGTAACTAAAAATTGTATAAGGATTACATTGTTTTTACCTCTTCTAAATATTGTATGTATGCAACCAGAATTGGTAACTCAATATTATGTTAACTCCAGTATTTTATAATAAGCGTTGCCACTACATTTTAACATTGCTCACTGTTAAGTTTGCCCGCCAATTTTCAAAATTCAAATAATCTCTAGAAGTTGCAGAATAATTGTAATATAAAAAGGGAAAATAAAAATAAACCTTCAGTCTGCGTGCTGAAGGGACAGTATTACCATTAAAAAAAACCCTACTTAATGCGCGCTCGTAATTATATGTACTCACATTTTGGCTACAGATGGAGCAACACACTTCTCGCTTGACAACAAAAAAGGCCATCGGCAACTGATTTCGCGATTCACTCTGAAACAAAAACAGACAAATTAAAAAATTCGCTCAATAATTAAATCTCCATTACAGACCACACACAAAACTGATGCATCTACACTGTCCCACGAAGCACTTGTGGCGCAGTGCCCAGCCCACTCACACAGACGGCAGCCTAAAATATAAACGACAACGTCAAAAATGCAGCCACTCCCAAGATGCACATATATAATACTTACGATGCTCACCGCACGCACCACTACACGCAGCAACTAACCTGGGGGCAGACGACTTGCTGCCTCACAAATCCACCAACGGGCAAGTGCAACACGCTTGCTTCCTCACAGAGACGGCGACTAGAAGAAAAAGAACGACAACGTTAGCAAATACAGCCTACACACAGACGCAAATAACATACTCACAACATAACTACACGCACCACCACATGCAGCAACCAAAACTGGGGCAGATGATTCGCTGCCTCACATCTCACGATGCCACTGCACACACTGCAGTGGTGGCCACTACACGCAGCCAGATGACTTGCTGCCTCACACTAACACCAACGGGCAAGTGCAATACGCTTGCATTGTTCCTTCAACAATGCAAGCACAAACGATGCTCCAACTCGGTGCAGATCCTGGACGATACAAGCGGGGCAGCTGCGCGAGGGCTCCGTGTCTGCCATGACGAGAAAAAGCTGTAAATACAACATTTATTTTAACTTTTATAATTAAAAATTTGCATAAGCGTTGTTTGTTTACCTTTCCAAACGTAGTGTTACCAGAAATTGTGTTACTAAATAATTCCATGTTCAATCTAGTATATTCTATCGTTGCCACTCAAATAATGTCACCACGTAATTGTCATTTCTACTTAGTGTTACCAATATGTGAACGAGTTTAAAACAAAAATATTTATTCTAATTTTTGTAACTAAAAATTGTATAAGGATTACATTGTTTTTACCTCTTCTAAATATTGTATGTATGCAACCAGAATTGGTAACTCAATATTATGTTAACTCCAGTATTTTATAATAAGCGTTGCCACTACATTTTAACATTGCTCACTGTTAAGTTTGCCCGCCAATTTTCAAAATTCAAATAATCTCTAGAAGTTGCAGAATAATTGTAATATAAAAAGGGAAAATAAAAATAAACCTTCAGTCTGCGTGCTGAAGGGACAGTATTACCATTAAAAAAACCTACTTAATGCGCGCTCGTAATTATATGTACTCACATTTTGGCTACAGATGGAGCAACACACTTCTCGCTTGACAACAAAAAAGGCCATCGGCAACTGATTTCGCGATTCACTCTGAAACAAAAAACAGACAAATTAAAAAATTCGCTCAATAATTAAATCTCCATTACAGACCACACACAAAAACTGATGCATCTACACTGTCCCACGAAGCACTTGTGGCGCAGTGCCCAGCCCACTCACACAGACGGCAGCCTAAAATATAAAAACGACAACGTCAAAAATGCAGCCACTCCCAAGATGCACATATATAATACTTACGATGCTCACCGCACGCACCACTACACGCAGCAACTAACCTGGGGGCAGACGACTTGCTGCCTCACAAATCCACCAACGGGCAAGTGCAACACGCTTGCTTCCTCACAGAGACGGCGACTAGAAGAAAAAGAACGACAACGTTAGCAAATACAGCCTACACACAGACGCAAATAACATACTCACAACATAACTACACGCACCACCACATGCAGCAACCAAACTGGGGCAGATGATTCGCTGCCTCACATCTCACGATGCCACTGCACACACTGCAGTGGTGGCCACTACACGCAGCCAGATGACTTGCTGCCTCACACTAACACCAACGGGCAAGTGCAATACGCTTGCATTGTTCCTTCAACAATGCAAGCACAAACGATGCTCCAACTCGGTGCAGATCCTGGACGATACAAGCGGGGCAGCTGCGCGAGGGCTCCGTGTCTGCCATGACGAGAAAAAGCTGTAAATACAACATTTATTTTAACTTTTATAATTAAAAATTTGCATAAGCGTTGTTTGTTTACCTTTCCAAACGTAGTGTTACCAGAAATTGTTACTAAATAATTCCATGTTCAATCTAGTATATTCTATCGTTGCCACTCAAATAATGTCACCACGTAATTGTCATTTCTACTTAGTGTTACCAATATGTGAACGAGTTTAAAACAAAAAATATTTATTCTAATTTTTGTAACTAAAAATTGTATAAGGATTACATTGTTTTTACCTCTTCTAAATATTGTATGTATGCAACCAGAATTGGTAACTCAATATTATGTTAACTCCAGTATTTATATATAAGCGTTGCCACTACATTTTAACATTGCTCACTGTTAAGTTTGCCCGCCAATTTTCAAAATTCAAATAATCTCTAGAAGTTGCAGAATAATTGTAATATAAAAAGGGAAAATAAAAATAAACCTTCAGTCTGCGTGCTGAAGGGACAGTATTACCATTAAAAAAACCTACTTAATGCGCGCTCGTAATTATATGTACTCACATTTTGGCTACAGATGGAGCAACACACTTCTCGCTTGACAACAAAAAAGGCCATCGGCAACTGATTTCGCGATTCACTCTGAAACAAAAACAGACAAATTAAAAAAATTCGCTCAATAATTAAATCTCCATTACAGACCACACACAAAACTGATGCATCTACACTGTCCCACGAAGCACTTGTGGCGCAGTGCCCAGCCCACTCACACAGACGGCAGCCTAAAATATAAACGACAACGTCAAAAATGCAGCCACTCCCAAGATGCACATATATAATACTTACGATGCTCACCGCACGCACCACTACACGCAGCAACTAACCTGGGGGCAGACGACTTGCTGCCTCACAAATCCACCAACGGGCAAGTGCAACACGCTTGCTTCCTCACAGAGACGGCGACTAGAAGAAAAAGAACGACAACGTTAGCAAATACAGCCTACACACAGACGCAAATAACATACTCACAACATAACTACACGCACCACCACATGCAGCAACCAAACTGGGGCAGATGATTCGCTGCCTCACATCTCACGATGCCACTGCACACACTGCAGTGGTGGCCACTACACGCAGCCAGATGACTTGCTGCCTCACACTAACACCAACGGGCAAGTGCAATACGCTTGCATTGTTCCTTCAACAATGCAAGCACAAACGATGCTCCAACTCGGTGCAGATCCTGGACGATACAAGCGGGGCAGCTGCGCGAGGGCTCCGTGTCTGCCATGACGAGAAAAAGCTGTAAATACAACATTTATTTTAACTTTTATAATTAAAAATTTGCATAAGCGTTGTTTGTTTACCTTTCCAAACGTAGTGTTACCAGAAATTGTTACTAAATAATTCCATGTTCAATCTAGTATATTCTATCGTTGCCACTCAAATAATGTCACCACGTAATTGTCATTTCTACTTAGTGTTACCAATATGTGAACGAGTTTAAAACAAAAATATTTATTCTAATTTTTGTAACTAAAAATTGTATAAGGATTACATTGTTTTTACCTCTTCTAAATATTGTATGTATGCAACCAGAATTGGTAACTCAATATTATGTTAACTCCAGTATTTTATAATAAGCGTTGCCACTACATTTTAACATTGCTCACTGTTAAGTTTGCCCGCCAATTTTCAAAATTCAAATAATCTCTAGAAGTTGCAGAATAATTGTAATATAAAAAGGGAAAATAAAAAATAAACCTTCAGTCTGCGTGCTGAAGGGACAGTATTACCATTAAAAAAACCTACTTAATGCGCGCTCGTAATTATATGTACTCACATTTTGGCTACAGATGGAGCAACACACTTCTCGCTTGACAACAAAAAAGGCCATCGGCAACTGATTTCGCGATTCACTCTGAAACAAAAACAGACAAATTAAAAAATTCGCTCAATAATTAAATCTCCATTACAGACCACACACAAAACTGATGCATCTACACTGTCCCACGAAGCACTTGTGGCGCAGTGCCCAGCCCACTCACACAGACGGCAGCCTAAAATATAAACGACAACGTCAAAAATGCAGCCACTCCCAAGATGCACATATATATATACTTACGATGCTCACCGCACGCACCACTACACGCAGCAACTAACCTGGGGGGCAGACGACTTGCTGCCTCACAAATCCACCAACGGGCAAGTGCAACACGCTTGCTTCCTCACAGAGACGGCGACTAGAAGAAAAAGAACGACAACGTTAGCAAATACAGCCTACACACAGACGCAAATAACATACTCACAACATAACTACACGCACCACCACATGCAGCAACCAAACTGGGGCAGATGATTCGCTGCCTCACATCTCACGATGCCACTGCACACACTGCAGTGGTGGCCACTACACGCAGCCAGATGACTTGCTGCCTCACACTAACACCAACGGGCAAGTGCAATACGCTTGCATTGTTCCTTCAACAATGCAAGCACAAACGATGCTCCAACTCGGTGCAGATCCTGGACGATACAAGCGGGGCAGCTGCGCGAGGGCTCCGTGTCTGCCATGACGAGAAAAAGCTGTAAATACAACATTTATTTTAACTTTTATAATTAAAAATTTGCATAAGCGTTGTTTGTTTACCTTTCCAAACGTAGTGTTACCAGAAATTGTTACTAAATAATTCCATGTTCAATCTAGTATATTCTATCGTTGCCACTCAAATAATGTCACCACGTAATTGTCATTTCTACTTAGTGTTACCAATATGTGAACGAGTTTAAAACAAAAATATTTATTCTAATTTTTGTAACTAAAAATTGTATAAGGATTACATTGTTTTTACCTCTTCTAAATATTGTATGTATGCAACCAGAATTGGTAACTCAATATTATGTTAACTCCAGTATTTTATAATAAGCGTTGCCACTACATTTTAACATTGCTCACTGTTAAGTTTGCCCGCCAATTTTCAAAAAATTCAAATAATCTCTAGAAGTTGCAGAATAATTGTAATATAAAAAGGGAAAATAAAAATAAACCTTCAGTCTGCGTGCTGAAGGGACAGTATTACCATTAAAAAAAACCTACTTAATGCGCGCTCGTAATTATATGTACTCACATTTTGGCTACAGATGGAGCAACACACTTCTCGCTTGACAACAAAAAAGGCCATCGGCAACTGATTTCGCGATTCACTCTGAAACAAAAACAGACAAATTAAAAAATTCGCTCAATAATAATTAAATCTCCATTACAGACCACACACAAAACTGATGCATCTACACTGTCCCACGAAGCACTTGTGGCGCAGTGCCCAGCCCACTCACACAGACGGCAGCCTAAAATATAAACGACAACGTCAAAAATGCAGCCACTCCCAAGATGCACATATATAATACTTACGATGCTCACCGCACGCACCACTACACGCAGCAACTAACCTGGGGGCAGACGACTTGCTGCCTCACAAATCCACCAACGGGCAAGTGCAACACGCTTGCTTCCTCACAGAGACGGCGACTAGAAGAAAAAGAACGACAACGTTAGCAAATACAGCCTACACACAGACGCAAATAACATACTCACAACATAACTACACGCACCACCACATGCAGCAACCAAACTGGGGCAGATGATTCGCTGCCTCACATCTCACGATGCCACTGCACACACTGCAGTGGTGGCCACTACACGCAGCCAGATGACTTGCTGCCTCACACTAACACCAACGGGCAAGTGCAATACGCTTGCATTGTTCCTTCAACAATGCAAGCACAAACGATGCTCCAACTCGGTGCAGATCCTGGACGATACAAGCGGGGCAGCTGCGCGAGGGCTCCGTGTCTGCCATGATGAGAAAAAGCTGTAAATACAACATTTATTTTAACTTTTATAATTAAAAATTTTGCATAAGCGTTGATTGTTTACCTTTTCCAAACGTAGTGTTACCAGAAATTGTTACTAAATAATTCCATGTTCAATCTAGTATATTCTATCGTTGCCACTCAAATTAATGTCACCACGTAATTGTCATTTCTACTTAGTGTTACCAATATGTGAACGAGTTTAAAACAAAAAAATATTTATTCTAATTTTTGTAACTAAAAATTGTATAAGGATTGCATTGTTTTTACCTCTTCTAAATATTGTATGTATGCAACCAGAATTGGTAACTCAATATTATGTTAACTCCAGTATTTTATAATAAGCGTTGCCACTACATTTTAACATTGCTCACTGTTAAGTTTGCCCGCCAATCTCCAATATTCAAATAATCTCTAGAAGTTGCAGAATAATTGTAATATAAAAAGGGAAAATAAAAATAAACCTTCAGTCTGCGTGCTGAAGGGACAGTATTACCATTAAAAAAAAAAAAAAAAAAAAAAAAAAAAAAAAAAAAAAAAGTGTGTTCATATTATCAAAAGCAAAAGCAACAAAAAATTAAATCAGTGTCAGTGCAAGTTAATAAAATGTCTACTGGACGCGAAAGATTCCTTCAATGGATCTCGTCCTCCATCCGGCTCTGATTACTATCATGACCAGTGCTACATCTCGCCAAGCGGCACCACAGACAACGAAGCCAAAAATCAGCTTCTGCCGCCTGAGCCACGCCCCGCCAACAACAACAACAACAACAACAAGACACCAAGACTGCAAGGAGACACTACCAAGTCGAGGGATGACGAAGCTCCTAAATCATGGATTGCCGCAAATAACACCCCCCTTCATGCAGACTCCAAATCCGCCAAGCCACGGACGACGGCCAATAAGGTAAAACCATATATACCTATTAAGACATCTGCTCCAAAAGGAGACAAACATACGATGCTGCTTTCCGCAGCGCATGCCCAAAAAAGGATCGCCAGCACAAAAAGGGCGCACTTTTCTGGCATAGCAGCAGCATCATCATCAACTTCTCTAAAATACAAGGCACCAAAAATCAGGGAATATGCCAGAAAAGAAAACTTAACTGTGCATATTTCCCCGCCACTCCTTCGCAGCAAGGCTGCCGCTGCTAATAATGCAAAAACAAACACAGACAAATTGAACACGAACACACTCACACTTTTGCAAACAGACCAGCACCAGACAAACGCAAACACTCACGAACACACACAAAATAAAATTTCCCCTTCTGCCGACAACAAAACAGCCAATACAAAAACTGTAATGCCGAACGACTGCAAGGACAGAAAGCGCTCGCTGTCTCTCTGTCTCTCACTATAGCGCGCAGAGAGAAAGCGGCAATAGCAGAGAGAGTCTCTGTGCACACCAATACATGCGCAGCTGACTCTGACGAACGCAATTCTGCCAAGCAGCAACGCATAAATGAGCATGACAGCAATACCAAAGCAATAACTATCAGCTCTCCTGAGTCTGCCTTGACACTGGAAAATAATGCTACGCCCCGCCCCCCCTCTTCGATTGCAACCATTAAGATGACTCCGTCTCCTGCGAAAAGCAGCCCATGCAACACGAAGATTGTCAATAATTGGCTCACCAGCGTCCCCCCTCTGCTCCATGAGCTGCCATTCCCAATACAAATTGTTAAAAACCCACCCAATGGACAACAATCTCCGTACAAAAGGAAAATCACTGACATGGAACATGATTCTGACGACAGCATAGACTTCCCACAAATCACAACACCAGATTTTAAAAGCAACTTCGCTAAAAGATTCCTTAAAGCAAGCATGCGGCAAGTCGACCAGCATTACAGTGAGCAACAACAAACACACATGCAACAAATACACTGCGATGAAATACATCAACAACAGCAAACAATTCATAAAATCCCTCCAATAATAATACCATTTGTCGCAGAAATCATGCCCCTAATAGAAAAACTCCAACAAAGACAAATTGGTAATTTTAAAACAAAGGCAACTGCAGGTAGCGGACTCCGTATCATATGCCAAGACATATCAACATACAAAGCTGCTTTAAAAATACTCGAAGAAGATGGTAGTCAACACCATACTCACCAACCGCGCAGCGAAAGGGGGTTTCGAATAATAATTCGACAACTTCACCACTCCACTCCGTGTGATTGGTTGACAACGAAGCTACTTGAGGCGGGTTTCAATACTCGTTATTTACGAGTACTAAAACACCGAATCACGCAAAACCCATTAAATATATTTGAAGTGGAGATTGACACCGCTGCCGATGGCAGCCACGAGCGAATTCTGGACATGAAAGAATTGGGTAACCAATCAATAGTCATCGAGAAGCAAGCCAAGTCCCGCGATCCAGCACAGTGCCACCGTTGTCAATCCTATGGACACACCAAAAATTATTGCCGACGCCCTTTCAAATGTATGAAATGCGCAGGCGCGCATGCCACCACTGCCTGCACCAAACTGAGGCAAACAGCTCCCAAATGCGTCAACTGCGATGGAACACACATCAGCAGTTACAAAGGTTGCCCAGCTTTCAAGGAAGCACGGCAAAAGATGACGGCCTACCGAGTCAACACAGAGCAGAAGCAACAGCCAATTTTGCAGAACGACAAACCACGCCCACAAAACCCACATGAACCGCCTCCAAGGCGACAATTCAACACATCAGCCCAAGCAAACACTCACTGGAAAACCTCACTGGAAAACAATAAAACCTTCAGTGAAGTTGTACGTGGCAGCAGCAGCAATGTCCGTACTCAGATTCCAGCTGACAAATACTTACCCAAAGCCAATAAACAGCAACATAAAACAGTTCCAATACATCACCAGCAGCAAGCACACCCAACAGGCCACAGCATGATGCAACAAAATCACCAAAGCACAACAGACGGCAACACAAAAAAAAGCATCAACAGTCACCTACAAGATTGCGCATGGACGCGCAACTCGAAAGTATGGCCGTGGAAAAGCCCGAAATCCTGCACAAAAGGCACTTGAAAAAGTTCAAACAAAAGTTGCGCCTCGAGCAACAGCTATCTCCAGTTGTTGATCCTTCAAGTGCAACAAATCCACAGCCAACATCACCTGCCACCGTTGCCAACTCGCCAGAAACGAAGAAAATGGACTTCGCAAACAGCTCCATTTCAAAAATTATTGAACAAAACACAATGATGTGCAGAAAGATGGAAAAAAGAATCGATTATTTGTTCAATATTATAACCGATTTTATTTCAATGCACAAAGGAAATAAAATCGTTCAACAAATACAAACATCACCAGTACAGCACCATGTCTCAGATGAAAGTGCAGACATCTCTATGGAGCTGCAAAATCTCCTAGACGATTTCAAAACACAATATGAGTAGGCGCAATCCAGAAAGAAGACTTCCAAATCCAGCCCCAATCAACCGCACAATTGCCTCTCGTACTGGCAACCAGAATGGCGACTCTTTTAAAATCGCATTCTGGCATGCCAGCGACGCTCAGCAATAAAATGTTAAAAATGGATCCATACATGAAAAGAAAAGACAACCATATTAAAAAGATAATCGAAACTAGAACAACAGCCAATCCAAATACCTTAAATGTGTCGGAATCCAAAACGTATGCTGCAATCTATCCACACTCGCACAGAAAATGTGGCACTGCCATTCTCGTATGCTCGGATGATACGCACTCAACACTCCAGCCAATCAACAAAGCGTTTTCTCCAGCCAGCACTGATTGTTCCTGTTACCTGCGAATAACAACAAAACACATATCGTATTAATTGCGCCTACTTAATGCGCGCTCGCAATTATATGTACTCACATTTTGGCTACAGATGGAGCAACACACTTCTCGCTTGACAACAAAAAAAGGCCATCGGCAACTGATTTCGCGATTCACTCTGAAACAAAAACAGACAAATTAAAAAATTCGCTCAATAATTAAATCTCCATTACAGACCACACACACAAAACTGATGCATCTACACTGTCCCACGAAGCACTTGTGGCGCAGTGCCCAGCCCACTCACACAGACGGCAGCCTAAAATATAAACGACAACGTCAAAAATGCAGCCACTCCCAAGATGCACATATATAATACTTACGATGCCCACCGCACGCACCACTACACGCAGCAACTATCCTGGGGGCAGACGACTTGCTGCCCCACAAATCCACCAACGGGCAAGTGCAACACGCTTGCTTCCTCACAGAGACGGCGACTAGAAGAAAAAGAACGACAACGTTAGCAAATACAGCCTACACACAGACGCAAATAACATACTCACAACATAACTACACGCATCACCACATGCAGCAACCAAACTGGGGCAGATGACTCGCTGCCTCACATCTCACGATGCCACTGCACACACTGTAGTGGTGGCCACTACACGCAGCCAGATGACTTGCTGCCTCACACTAACACCAACGGGCAAGTGCAATACGCTTGCATTGTTCTTTCAACAATGCAAGCACAAACGATGCTCCAACTCGGTGCAGATCCTGGACGATACAAGCGGGGCAGCTGCGCGAGGGCTCCGTGTCTGCCATGACGAGAAAAAGCTGTAAATACAACATTTATTTTAACTTTTATAATTAAAAATTTGCATAAGCGTTGTTTGTTTACCTTTCCAAACGTAGTGTTACCAGAAATTGTTACTAAATAATTCCATGTTCAATCTAGTATATTCTATCGTTGCCACTCAAATAATGTCACCACGTAATTGTCATTTCTACTTAGTGTTACCAATATGTGAACGAGTTTTAAAACAAAAATATTTTATTCTAATTTTGTAACTAAAAATTGTATAAGGATTACATTGTTTTTACCTCTTCTAAATATTGTATGTATGCAACCAGAATTGGTAACTCAATATTATGTTAACTCCAGTATTTTATAATAAGCGTTGCCACTACATTTTAACATTGCTCACTGTTAAGTTTGCCCGCCAATTTTCAAAATTCAAATAATCTCTAGAAGTTGCAGAATAATTTGTAATATAAAAAGGGAAAATAAAAATAAACCTTCAGTCTGCGTGCTGAAGGGACAGTATTACCATTAAAAAAAAACCTACTTAATGCGCGCTCGTAATTATATGTACTCACATTTTGGCTACAGATGGAGCAACACACTTCTCGCTTGACAACAAAAAAAAGGCCATCGGCAACTGATTTCGCGATTCACTCTGAAACAAAAACAGACAAATTAAAAAATTCGCTCAATAATTAAATCTCCATTACAGACCACACACACAAAACTGATGCATCTACACTGTCCCACGAAGCACTTGTGGCGCAGTGCCCAGCCCACTCACACAGACGGCAGCCTAAAATATAAACGACAACGTCAAAAATGCAGCCACTCCCAAGATGCACATATATAATACTTACGATGCTCACCGCACGCACCACTACACGCAGCAACTAACCTGGGGGCAGACGACTTGCTGCCTCACAAATCCACCAACGGGCAAGTGCAACACGCTTGCTTCCTCACAGAGACGGCGACTAGAAGAAAAAGAACGACAACGTTAGCAAATACAGCCTACACACAGACGCAAATAACATACTCACAACATAACTACACGCACCACCACATGCAGCAACCAAACTGGGGCAGATGATTCGCTGCCTCACATCTCACGATGCCACTGCACACACTGCAGTGGTGGCCACTACACGCAGCCAGATGACTTGCTGCCTCACACTAACACCAACGGGCAAGTGCAATACGCTTGCATTGTTCCTTCAACAATGCAAGCACACAAACGATGCTCCAACTCGGTGCAGATCCTGGACGATACAAGCGGGGCAGCTGCGCGAGGGCTCCGTGTCTGCCATGATGAGAAAAAGCTGTAAATACAACATTTATTTTAACTTTTATAATTAAAAATTTTGCATAAGCGTTGATTGTTTACCTTTTCCAAAACGTAGTGTTACCAGAAATTGTTACTAAATAATTCCATGTTCAATCTAGTATATTCTATCGTTGCCACTCAAATTAATGTCACCACGTAATTGTCATTTCTACTTAGTGTTACCAATATGTGAACGAGTTTAAAAACAAAAAAATATTTATTCTAATTTTTGTAACTAAAAATTGTATAAGGATTGCATTGTTTTTACCTCTTCTAAATATTGTATGTATGCAACCAGAATTGGTAACTCAATATTATGTTAACTCCAGTATTTTATAATAAGCGTTGCCACTACATTTTAACATTGCTCACTGTTAAGTTTGCCCGCCAATCTCCAATATTCAAATAATCTCTAGAAGTTGCAGAATAATTGTAATATAAAAGGGGAAATAAAAATAAACCTTCAGTCTGCGTGCTGAAGGGACAGTATTACCATTAAAAAAAAAAAAAAAAAAAAAAAAAAAAAAAAAAAAAAAAAAAAGTGTGTTCATATTATCAAAAGCAAAAGCAACAAAAAATTAAATCAGTGTCAGTGCAAGTTAATAAAATGTCTACTGGACGCGAAGATTCCTTCAATGGATCTCGTCCTCCATCCGGCTCTGATTACTATCATGACCAGTGCTACATCTCGCCAAGCGGCACCACAGACAACGAAGCCAAAAATCAGCTTCTGCCGCCTGAGCCACGCCCCGCCAACAACAACAACAACAACAACAAGACACCAAGACTGCAAGGAGACACTACCAAGTCGAGGGATGACGAAGCTCCTAAATCATGGATTGCCGCAAATAACACCCCCCTTCATGCAGACTCCAAATCCGCCAAGCCACGGACGACGGCCAATAAGGTAAAACCATATATACCTATTAAGACATCTGCTCCAAAAGGAGACAAACATACGATGCTGCTTTCCGCAGCGCATGCCCAAAAAAGGATCGCCAGCACAAAAAGGGCGCACTTTTCTGGCATAGCAGCAGCATCATCAACTTCTCTAAAATACAAGGCACCAAAAATCAGGGAATATGCCAGAAAAGAAAACTTAACTGTGCATATTTCCCCGCCACTCCTTCGCAGCAAGGCTGCCGCTGCTAATAATGCAAAAACAAACACAGACAAATTGAACACGAACACACTCACACTTTTGCAAACAGACCAGCACCAGACAAACGCAAACACTCACGAACACACACAAAATAAAATTTCCCCTTCTGCCGACAACAAAACAGCCAATACAAAAACTGTAATGCCGAACGACTGCAAGGACAGAAAGCGCTCGCTGTCTCTGTCTCTCACTATAGCGCGCAGAGAGAAAGCGGCAATAGCAGAGAGAGTCTCTGTGCACACCAATACATGCGCAGCTGACTCTGACGAACGCAATTCTGCCAAGCAGCAACGCATAAATGAGCATGACAGCAATACCAAAGCAATAACTATCAGCTCTCCTGAGTCTGCCTTGACACTGGAAAATAATGCTACGCCCCGCCCCCCCTCTTCGATTGCAACCATTAAGATGACTCCGTCTCCTGCGAAAAGCAGCCCATGCAACACGAAGATTGTCAATAATTGGCTCACCAGCGTCCCCCCTCTGCTCCATGAGCTGCCATTCCCAATACAAATTGTTAAAAACCCACCCAATGGACAACAATCTCCGTACAAAAGGAAAATCACTGACATGGAACATGATTCTGACGACAGCATAGACTTCCCACAAATCACAACACCAGATTTTAAAAGCAACTTCGCTAAAAGATTCCTTAAAGCAAGCATGCGGCAAGTCGACCAGCATTACAGTGAGCAACAACAAACACACATGCAACAAATACACTGCGATGAAATACATCAACAACAGCAAACAATTCATAAAATCCCTCCAATAATAATACCATTTGTCGCAGAAATCATGCCCCTAATAGAAAAACTCCAACAAAGACAAATTGGTAATTTTAAAACAAAGGCAACTGCAGGTAGCGGACTCCGTATCATATGCCAAGACATATCAACATACAAAGCTGCTTTAAAAATACTCGAAGAAGATGGTAGTCAACACCATACTCACCAACCGCGCAGCGAAAGGGGGTTTCGAATAATAATTCGACAACTTCACCACTCCACTCCGTGTGATTGGTTGACAACGAAGCTACTTGAGGCGGGTTTCAATACTCGTTATTTACGAGTACTAAAACACCGAATCACGCAAAACCCATTAAATATATTTGAAGTGGAGATTGACACCGCTGCCGATGGCAGCCACGAGCGAATTCTGGACATGAAAGAATTGGGTAACCAATCAATAGTCATCGAGAAAGCAAGCCAAGTCCCGCGATCCAGCACAGTGCCACCGTTGTCAATCCTATGGACACACCAAAAATTATTGCCGACGCCCTTTCAAATGTATGAAATGCGCAGGCGCGCATGCCACCACTGCCTGCACCAAACTGAGGCAAACAGCTCCCAAATGCGTCAACTGCGATGGAACACACATCAGCAGTTACAAAGGTTGCCCAGCTTTCAAGGAAGCACGGCAAAAGATGACGGCCTACCGAGTCAACACAGAGCAGAAGCAACAGCCAATTTTGCAGAACGACAAACCACGCCCACAAAACCCACATGAACCGCCTCCAAGGCGACAATTCAACACATCAGCCCAAGCAAACACTCACTGGAAAACCTCACTGGAAAACAATAAAACCTTCAGTGAAGTTGTACGTGGCAGCAGCAGCAATGTCCGTACTCAGATTCCAGCTGACAAATACTTACCCAAAGCCAATAAACAGCAACATAAAACAGTTCCAATACATCACCAGCAGCAAGCACACCCAACAGGCCACAGCATGATGCAACAAAATCACCAAAGCACAACAGACGGCAACACAAAAAAAGCATCAACAGTCACCTACAAGATTGCGCATGGACGCGCAACTCGAAAGTATGGCCGTGGAAAAGCCCGAAATCCTGCACAAAGGCACTTGAAAAAGTTTCAACAAAAGTTGCGCCTCGAGCAACAGCTATCTCCAGTTGTTGATCCTTCAAGTGCAACAAATCCACAGCCAACATCACCTGCCACCGTTGCCAACTCGCCAGAAACGAAGAAAATGGACTTCGCAAACAGCTCCATTTCAAAAATTATTGAACAAAACACAATGATGTGCAGAAAGATGGAAAAAAGAATCGATTATTTGTTCAATATTATAACCGATTTTATTTCAATGCACAAAGGAAATAAAATCGTTCAACAAATACAAACATCACCAGTACAGCACCATGTCTCAGATGAAAGTGCAGACATCTCTATGGAGCTGCAAAATCTCCTAGACGATTTCAAAACACAATATGAGTAGGCGCAATCCAGAAAGAAGACTTCCAAATCCAGCCCCAATCAACCGCACAATTGCCTCTCGTACTGGCAACCAGAATGGCGACTCTTTTAAAATCGCATTCTGGCATGCCAGCGACGCTCAGCAATAAAATGTTAAAAATGGATCCATACATGAAAAGAAAAGACAACCATATTAAAAAGATAATCGAAACTAGAACAACAGCCAATCCAAATACCTTAAATGTGTCGGAATCCAAAACGTATGCTGCAATCTATCCACACTCGCACAGAAAATGTGGCACTGCCATTCTCGTATGCTCGGATGATACGCACTCAACACTCCAGCCAATCAACAAAGCGTTTTCTCCAGCCAGCACTGATTGTTCCTGTTACCTGCGAATAACAACAAAACACATATCGTATTAATTGCGCCTACTTAATGCGCGCTCGCAATTATATGTACTCACATTTTGGCTACAGATGGAGCAACACACTTCTCGCTTGACAACAAAAAAGGCCATCGGCAACTGATTTCGCGATTCACTCTGAAACAAAAACAGACAAATTAAAAATTCGCTCAATAATTAAATCTCCATTACAGACCACACACAAAACTGATGCATCTACACTGTCCCACGAAGCACTTGTGGCGCAGTGCCCAGCCCACTCACACAGACGGCAGCCTAAAATATAAACGACAACGTCAAAAATGCAGCCACTCCCAAGATGCACATATATAATACTTACGATGCCCACCGCACGCACCACTACACGCAGCAACTATCCTGGGGGCAGACGACTTGCTGCCCCACAAATCCACCAACGGGCAAGTGCAACACGCTTGCTTCCTCACAGAGACGGCGACTAGAAGAAAAAGAACGACAACGTTAGCAAATACAGCCTACACACAGACGCAAATAACATACTCACAACATAACTACACGCATCACCACATGCAGCAACCAAACTGGGGCAGATGACTCGCTGCCTCACATCTCACGATGCCACTGCACACACTGTAGTGGTGGCCACTACACGCAGCCAGATGACTTGCTGCCTCACACTAACACCAACGGGCAAGTGCAATACGCTTGCATTGTTCTTTCAACAATGCAAGCACAAACGATGCTCCAACTCGGTGCAGATCCTGGACGATACAAGCGGGGCAGCTGCGCGAGGGCTCCGTGTCTGCCATGACGAGAAAAAGCTGTAAATACAACATTTATTTTAACTTTTACAATTAAAAATTTGCATAAGCGTTGTTTTGTTTACCTTTCCAAACGTAGTGTTACCAGAAATTGTTACTAAATAATTCCATGTTCAATCTAGTATATTCTATCGTTGCCACTCAAATAATGTCACCACGTAATTGTCATTTCTACTTAGTGTTACCAATATGTGAACGAGTTTAAAACAAAAATATTTATTCTAATTTTTGTAACTAAAAATTGTATAAGGATTACATTGTTTTTACCTCTTCTAAATATTGTATGTATGCAACCAGAATTGGTAACTCAATATTATGTTAACTCCAGTATTTTATAATAAGCGTTGCCACTACATTTTAACATTGCTCACTGTTAAGTTTGCCCGCCAATTTTCAAAATTCAAATAATCTCTAGAAGTTGCAGAATAATTGTAATATAAAAAGGGAAAATAAAAATAAACCTTCAGTCTGCGTGCTGAAGGGACAGTATTACCATTAAAAAAAAAAAAAAAAAAAAAAAAAAAAAAAAAAAAAAACACATATCGTATTAATTGCGCCTACTTAATGCGCGCTCGCAATTATATGTACTCACATTTTGGCTACAGATGGAGCAACACACTTCTCGCTTGACAACAAAAAAGGCCATCGGCAACTGATTTCGCGATTCACTCTGAAACAAAAACAGACAAATTAAAAATTCGCTCAATAATTAAATCTCCATTACAGACCACACACAAAACTGATGCATCTACACTGTCCCACGAAGCACTTGTGGCGCAGTGCCCAGCCCACTCACACAGACGGCAGCCTAAAATATAAACGACAACGTCAAAAATGCAGCCACTCCCAAGATGCACATATATAATACTTACGATGCCCACCGCACGCACCACTACACGCAGCAACTATCCTGGGGGCAGACGACTTGCTGCCCCACAAATCCACCAACGGGCAAGTGCAACACGCTTGCTTCCTCACAGAGACGGCGACTAGAAGAAAAAGAACGACAACGTTAGCAAATACAGCCTACACACAGACGCAAATAACATACTCACAACATAACTACACGCATCACCACATGCAGCAACCAAACTGGGGCAGATGACTCGCTGCCTCACATCTCACGATGCCACTGCACACACTGTAGTGGTGGCCACTACACGCAGCCAGATGACTTGCTGCCTCACACTAACACCAACGGGCAAGTGCAATACGCTTGCATTGTTCTTTCAACAATGCAAGCACAAACGATGCTCCAACTCGGTGCAGATCCTGGACGATACAAGCGGGGCAGCTGCGCGAGGGCTCCGTGTCTGCCATGACGAGAAAAAGCTGTAAATACAACATTTATTTTAACTTTTACAATTAAAAATTTGCATAAGCGTTGTTTGTTTACCTTTCCAAACGTAGTGTTACCAGAAATTGTTACTAAATAATTCCATGTTCAATCTAGTATATTCTATCGTTGCCACTCAAATAATGTCACCACGTAATTGTCATTTCTACTTAGTGTTACCAATATGTGAACGAGTTTAAAACAAAATATTTATTCTAATTTTTGTAACTAAAAATTGTATAAGGATTACATTGTTTTTACCTCTTCTAAATATTGTATGTATGCAACCAGAATTGGTAACTCAATATTATGTTAACTCCAGTATTTTATAATAAGCGTTGCCACTACATTTTAACATTGCTCACTGTTAAGTTTGCCCGCCAATTTTCAAAATTCAAATAATCTCTAGAAGTTGCAGAATAATTGTAATATAAAAAGGGAAAATAAAAATAAACCTTCAGTCTGCGTGCTGAAGGGACAGTATTACCATTAAAAAAAAAAAAAAAAAAAAAACAACCAGAATGGCGACTCTTTTAAAATCGCATTCTGGCATGCCAGCGACGCTCAGCAATAAAATGTTAAAAATGGATCCATACATGAAAAGAAAAGACAACCATATTAAAAAGATAATCGAAACTAGAACAACAGCCAATCCAAATACCTTAAATGTGTCGGAATCCAAAACGTATGCTGCAATCTATCCACACTCGCACAGAAAATGTGTGCACTGCCATTCTCGTATGCTCGGATGATACGCACTCAACACTCCAGCCAATCAACAAAGCGTTTTCTCCAGCCAGCACTGATTGTTCCTGTTACCTGCGAATAACAACAAAACACATATCGTATTAATTGCGCCTACTTAATGCGCGCTCGCAATTATATGTACTCACATTTTGGCTACAGATGGAGCAACACACTTCTCGCTTGACAACAAAAAAGGCCATCGGCAACTGATTTCGCGATTCACTGAAACAAAAACAGACAAATTAAAAATTCGCTCAATAATTAAATCTCCATTACAGACCACACACACAAAACTGATGCATCTACACTGTCCCACGAAGCACTTGTGGCGCAGTGCCCAGCCCACTCACACAGACGGCAGCCTAAAATATAAACGACAACGTCAAAAATGCAGCCACTCCCAAGATGCACATATATAATACTTACGATGCCCACCGCACGCACCACTACACGCAGCAACTATCCTGGGGGCAGACGACTTGCTGCCCCACAAATCCACCAACGGGCAAGTGCAACACGCTTGCTTCCTCACAGAGACGGCGACTAGAAGAAAAAGAACGACAACGTTAGCAAATACAGCCTACACACAGACGCAAATAACATACTCACAACATAACTACACGCATCACCACATGCAGCAACCAAACTGGGGCAGATGACTCGCTGCCTCACATCTCACGATGCCACTGCACACACTGTAGTGGTGGCCACTACACGCAGCCAGATGACTTGCTGCCTCACACTAACACCAACGGGCAAGTGCAATACGCTTGCATTGTTCTTTCAACAATGCAAGCACAAACGATGCTCCAACTCGGTGCAGATCCTGGACGATACAAGCGGGGCAGCTGCGCGAGGGCTCCGTGTCTGCCATGACGAGAAAAAGCTGTAAATACAACATTTATTTTAACTTTTATAATTAAAAATTTGCATAAGCGTTGTTTGTTTACCTTTCCAAACGTAGTGTTACCAGAAATTGTTACTAAATAATTCCATGTTCAATCTAGTATATTCTATCGTTGCCACTCAAATAATGTCACCACGTAATTGTCATTTCTACTTAGTGTTACCAATATGTGAACGAGTTTAAAAACAAAAATATTTATTCTAATTTTTTGTAACTAAAAATTGTATAAGGATTACATTGTTTTTACCTCTTCTAAATATTGTATGTATGCAACCAGAATTGGTAACTCAATATTATGTTAACTCCAGTATTTTATAATAAGCGTTGCCACTACATTTTAACATTGCTCACTGTTAAGTTTGCCCGCCAATTTTCAAAATTCAAATAATCTCTAGAAGTTGCAGAATAATTGTAATATAAAAAGGGAAAATAAAAATAAACCTTCAGTCTGCGTGCTGAAGGGACAGTATTACCATTAAAAAAAAAAAAAAAAAAAAAAAAAAAAAAAAAAAAAAAAAAAAAAAGTGTTCTTACTAAAACCAAAGCTACAAATAAAATCAGTGTCAGTGCAAGTAAAATAATATGTCTACTGGACGCGAAGATTCCTTCAATGGATCTCCTCCTACAACCGGACTTGATTACGGTCATGACCAGTGCTGCACCTCGCCAGGCGACGGCGAGTTAAACATCACAGACAGCGAAGCCAAGAACCAGCTTCTGCCACCTGAGCCGGGCGCCGCCAACATCAACAACAGCAACAGGATGACTCCACTGCTGGGGGACATTGCCAGGTCGAGGGATGACGAAACTCCAAGGTCATGGATCGCCGCAAGGGACACCCCCCTCTATGCAGACTCCAAATCCGCTAAGACACGGACGACGGCCAATAAGGTAAAACCATATATACCTATTAAGACAACTGCTCCAAAAGGAGACAAGCATACGATGCTGCCTTCCGCAGCGCACGCCCACAAAAGGATCGCCAGCACAAAAAGGGCGCACTTTTCTGGCACAACAACAGCATCATCAACCTCTATAAAATATAAGGCACCAAAAATCAGGGAATATGCAAGAAAAGAAAACTTAACTGTGCATATTTCCCCGCCACTCCTTCGCAGCAAGGCTGCCGCTGCTATTAAAGCAAAAACAAACACAGACAAACTGAACACGAACACACTCACACTTTTGCAAACAGACCAGCACCAGACAAGCGCAAACACTCACGAACACACACAAAGTAAAATTTCCCCTTCTGCCGACAACAAAACAGCCAATGCAAAAACTGTAATGCCGAATGACAGAAAGCGCTCGCTGTCTCTGTCTCTCTCTATAGCGCGCAGAGAGAAAGCGGCAATAGCAGAGAGAGTCTCTGTGCACACCAATACATGCGCAGATGACTCTGACGAGCGCAATTCTGCCAAGCAGCAACGCATAAATGAGCATGACAGCAACACCAAAGTAATAACTATCAGCTCTCCTGAGTCTGCCACTACACTGGAAAATATTGCTATGCCCCGCCCCCCCTCTTCGATTGCAACCGTTAAGATGACTCCGTCTCCTGCGAAAAGCAGCCCATGCAATACGAAGACAGTCAAAAATTGGCTCTCCAGCGTCCCCCCTCTGCTCCCCCATGAACTGCCATTTCCAATAAAAATTGTAAACAACCCACCCAATGGACAACAATCTCCGTACAAAAGGAAAAACACTGACATTGAGCATGATTCGGACGACAGCACAGACTTCCCACAAATTACAACACCAGATTTCAAAAGCAACTTCGCAAAAAGATTCCTTAAAGCAAGCATGCGGCAAGTCGACCAGCATTGCAGTGAGCCACACATGCAACAAATACAATGCGACAATATACATCAACAACAGCAAACAAATCATAAAATCCCTCCAATAATACTACCATTCGTCCCAGAAATCATGCCTTTGTTAGAAAAACTCCAACAAAGACGAATTGGTAAATTTAAAACAAAGGCAACTGCAGGTAGCGGACTCCGTATCATATGCCAAGACTTATCAACATATAAGGCTGCATTGAAGGTACTTGAAGAAGACGGTAGTCAACATCATACTCACCAACCCCGCAGTGAAAGGGGGTTTCGAATAATTATTCGACAACTACACCACTCCACTCCGCGTGAATGGTTGACAACGAAGCTACTTGAGGCGGGCTTCAACACTCGTTATTTACGAGTATTAAAACATCGAATCACGCAAAACCCATTAAATATATTTGAAGTGGAGATTGACACCGCTGCCGACGGCAGCCACGAGCGAATTCTGGACATGAAAGAATTGGGTAACCAATCAATAGTCGTCGAGAAGCAAGCCAAGTCCCGCGATCCAGCACAGTGCCACCGGTGTCAAGCCTATGGACACACCAAAAATTATTGCCGACGGCCTTTTAAATGCATGAAATGCGCAGGCCTGCATGCCACTACTGCTTGCACTAAACTCAGGCAAACAGCTCCCAAATGCATCAACTGCGATGGAACACACATCAGCAGTTACAAAGGATGTCCAGCTTTCAAGGAAGCACGGCAGAAGTTGACGGCAAATCGTGACAACACACAGCAGAAACAGCTGCCAATTTTGCAGGATGCCCAACCATGCCCACAAATCCAGCACAATCTGTCTCCAAGGCGCCAACTCAGCACACCAGCCAAAGCAAATACTCACTGGAAAGTCTCACTGAACAAGAACAAAACCTTCAGTGAAGTTGTACGTGGCAGCAACAGCAATCCCCATTCTCAGAGTCCAGCTGATATATACCAACAAAACGCCCACAAACAACACAGGGAAAAACAACAACAACTCCAACAGCAGCTGAAATCTTTTTCATCACAGCATCAGCAGCAAGCACATCCATCTGGCCACAGCATGTCGCTACAAAAACAACATAGCACAACAGATGGCAACTCAAAAAAGACATCATCAGTCACTTACAAGATTGCGCACGGGCGCGCAACTCGTATGCCTGGCCAAAGGAAAACACGGAATCCTGCA
The DNA here is from genome assembly GCF_009650485.2 of Drosophila albomicans. Lineage (NCBI taxonomy): Eukaryota > Metazoa > Arthropoda > Insecta > Diptera > Drosophilidae > Drosophila > Drosophila albomicans. The sequence goes on from NW_026263561.1 coordinate 31,563, forward strand.
CAAAAGCACCTGAAAAAGTTCCAACAAAAGCTGCGCCTGGAACAACAGCAATCTCCAATTGTTGTCCCTTTAAGTTCTGAAACACCGCAGCCAACAGCACATGCCTCCGCCGCCAGCCGGCTAGAAGTGAAGAAAATGGATTTTACATACAGCTCTCTCACAAAAATCATCGAACAAAACGCAATAATGTTCAAAAACATGGAGAGAAGAATAGATAATCTATTTAATGTTATGTCAAATCTCATCTCAATGCTCAATGACAATAAAACTGCACAAAAAAATCCAATGGCCACCAGTCATACAGCACAAACTTCCAAACGAAATTGCAGACATCTCCATGGAGCTGCTAAATCCACCAGCCAATGATGAAGCACATGATGAATAGGCACAATCCAGCAAGATATCCAAATCCAGCCCCAATCAGTCGTACAATTGCCCCCCGCTTTGGCAGCCAGAATGGCGACTCTTTTAAAATCGCATTCTGGAACGCCTGCGGCGCAAGCAACAAAATGATTGAGATAGAGCTATATATGAGAAGAGAAAATATCCAGATTATGATGATAATCGAAACTCGAATGCCAGCCAATGCAAATACCTTGAAAGTGCCAGGATTCATAACGTATTCTGCAACCAATCCTCAGTCGCACAGAAAAGGTGGCGTAGCCATTCTAGTACGTGCGGACATCAAACACGCAGCACTCCAGCCAATCAATGAAACGTTCTTCCAGTCAGCTCCGATTGCCCTGTTACCTGCGAACAATAATAAAAAAGACATCATTGTAATAGCGCCTATTTATAGTCCGCCCGTATTTAAATGGTCTCCCGATCACTTCACCAAACTGCTAAAGCATTTCGACTGCATTACTGACAGAACAACCTGCAACTTTCTCCTCTGCGGGGACTGGAATGCGAAACATTCCTGGTGGGGCAACCCTCGCACATGTTTGAGAGGCAGATCGATAGTGCAAGCTGTCCACTCGCGCCCCCATTACAACATCCTAGCCACAGGTGGAGCAACACACTTTCCATTCGACAGCAGAAAAAGGCCATCTGCTATCGACTTCGCAATTTACTCTGGAATAAAAAGTAGACAAATTAAAATTCACTCAACGAACGACTTAGACTCGGATCACTTACCACTCAGAATTGACCTCTCTGCAGACAGCGGAAACAACTACTTATCTACACAAAACAACCCTCGATTGCTTCCCAAAAACGCCAACTTGACTGTATTTAAATCGACTCTCGAGCGAAATATCCACCTCAACACTGAAATAAACACAGGCCTTGACATTGAAGATGCTCTCGATATCCTCATGGGAAATATTAAAGAAGCGGCTACTGCAGCCTGCAATCGCGCAAGCGGCCAACATCCATGGAGGCGAAGCAACTCAGACCACGACATCGATCTGGATGAGCCCACTAGACGACTACTCGCTTACAAACAACAATGTAAACGAGTATTGATGACAACACGCACTCCGGAGGCAAAACGACAATACAGAGCCGCACAAAACTCTCTTAAAAAAGCGCTTCTGAAACTAAAAGAGAACAACATTAATAAGCAATTCGAAGGCATTGACACCCATGATCGATACATGATGCAAAAACTGTGGAAATTTACAAACAAACTCAAAATTCAGCCGCAGGCAAATTACCCGCTTAAAACACATCGTCCAGCCCCTAACAGCGGCGCCAGTAGAGTCTCTTGGTCCAAAACTACTCTTGAGAAGGCGGAAGTTTTTGCCAAACATCTCGAAGATAGATTCCAGACTATTCTGCACACACCGGACAGCGAAAGAACGGACATACGGGACGGGTGGAAGCAGTTACTACAGCAACAGCTCCAACTCACAAGCACTGAACACCATCCTATACGACCAATTACGCTGAATGAACTGAAACTGGAAATTGACGAACTTGATCTGCGCAAATCACCTGGAGAAGATAGATTAGACAACAAACTAATTAAATTGTTGCCGCAAAAAGCGCTATTATACATTATACTTATCTTTAACTCCATTCTGCGAATCGGCCATTTCCCAAAAAAATGGAAACATGCTGGCATCTCTATGATTTTAAAGCCTGGAAAATGCCCCTCGGAAGCTCGCTCATACCGTCCCATTAGCCTGCTGTCCGGCTTGTCCAAAATCTTTGAGAAGTTTCTCATGAAGAGGCTGTTCGAAATCGATACCTTTGCCAAAGCTGTACCCAGCCACCAGTTCGGTTTTAGAAAAGAGCACGGCACCGAACAACAATTAGCAAGAGTCACTCAATTCATAATGGAGGCGTACGAGAATCGACAGTACTGCTCTGCAGTGTATATTGATATCACTGAGGCGTTTGATCGAGTATGGCACGACGGGCTCCTGTTTAAACTAATAAAGTTACTGCCACCAAATCTTTTTAAGATAATAAATAGCTATCTTACCGATCGTACATTTGTAGTAAACTGCAATGACGGAGTTAAATCCAGAATAGCACGCGCATCGGCTGGAGTGCCACAGGGCAGCGTACTGGGGCCAATATTATATACAATATATTCATCAGACATGCCATTGCCAGCGCAAATACGACGTAATTACAGCCCATATCAAACAAGCACATTGCTCTCGACGTATGCAGACGACACAGTCATTATGAGTGCGTCGACAAATGCGGGATATGCCATTATGGAAAACGAAAACTACCTCCGCCATTTCCAAAGATGGGCCAACAAATGGGGCATCGCAATCAATACCAGCAAAACAGCACATGTCATGTACACGCTGAAAAGCCTAGAGAGTAGAGAAAGACACAGAACACCATTATTAAATGGCCAACCTATTCCCTCAAAAACATCACATACTTACCTGGGAATTGTGTTAGATCGCAAGCTTACACTTTGCTCGCACATTAACCGGCTCTGCGTTAAAATTAGAGCACGAGCGGCAAAACTGGACTGGCTAATCGGTCGTAACAGCCGGCTGGCCAAAAGCTGCAAGGTCCTGCTCATCAAACAGTTGATAACGCCAATCTGGCAATACGCTCTAGCGATCTGGGGTGCTCTTGTATCCAACACACAGGTCCTCCGTATACAGAGACTGCAAAATAAAATAATACGAAGGGCACTGAAAGCACCATGGCTCACCAGAAATGTAACTATTCGAGCAACATACCTAATCAAAACGGTAGAGGAAGCTTTCAATGCAGCAAGCGGGCGCTTTGCGATTTCTTTAGCCAGTCACAGCAACCCGGAGGCGAGAAGCATTCTCATGAATCCACATGAGCCACGGCGCTTAATAAGACCAAGGTATGTTGATCAATTGGCGCGTCATATGTACCCTCTACAGCGACATCTACCACGCGACAACCACGAGCCAATCCAGAGCACCAGTCGAGACTCTGCGCAACTCCAGCGACAAAGTTTCCTGGCATCCCTGCCAACTCTATTGCGTCTAGAGGAGGAAGAACTAGATGCCAGAGAATCCATAAGGCTCGCTGAGAACGAGGCACAAAGATATATGCGCCAGCTCAATGAAGGCCCGCCTGCAAGATTTGGAGAGATGCTTATCAACACTCTGCGTAAGCGCTACCGAGACGGTCAACTTACCAGGGATCGAGCTGTTGATATCATCCAAGGCCAACCGCCAGCCATCCAACAGATTATCGTTCCCGACATCTCAACAGTAGAGCAGCAGCAAACGAGACGCCCGCCACCTGAAAGATTCGGAATCACGCTGATAAACACATTAAAGAATCGATTAAGAGATGGAAGACTCACCAGAGAATACGTAATTGAGCTCATCCAGGGCCAGCACCCAGGTATACAGCAGATGATCATACCCGACTACGCCCCAACAGCCGAACGACAGCCACTGCAAGACGCACGAAGCCGCACAACAGGACTGGCTGCACGAGCCGCAGCATTGTCCCACTTCTTGGCTGACTCTGTCCAGCCACTGCTTTCGCCAGCGTTTGAAAACGTTACGAGTACTGCCACACAGCCACGCAGCCCACTCCAGCCACCTGCGCCCATACGACGGCCACAAATTGCAGACGATTTGCAGACCTCACATGCACGCGATAACGACGAAGCTGCGCTAAGCCACGGCCTGGAGCGAACTCGCCTAATGCTGGAGCGCATGGTGGACGATGGGACTACGGACGATCGCCCAGACGCACACCTTGCGCGTCGCGCACGTACTTGCCAGTCAAGGCACAATGCTTCAGCAACACTTTTCCTATTAAGCACATGGATTAGTGTTGCTAGCTTGGTAAATATACACCATTTCTACTCACCCTTATTGCCTCCATTACAGTCCACATACAATACTGGCACACTCGCACTGTCCCACGAGGCACACGTAGCGCGATGCACAGTCCACTCTCATAGACGGCGGCCTGGAAGAAAAAGATTGACAATGTTAATAAATACAGCTTGCACACAGGACACCAGAGCCATGTTCTCGTTGACACCACACACGCCACTACACGCAGCAACTAACCCTGGAGGCAGACGACTCACCGCTACACACAACCTCCAATGGGCGCCAGTGCAATGTACTCGCATTATACACACAACAATGCGAGCACGGATGATGCTCCAACCCGTTTCCACACCCAGGACGAGACGAGCGCGGCAGCTGCGAGAGGGCGCCGTTTTCGCCATGACGGGATTGAGCGCTAAAAACAACATTTACTTTAACTTTCACAATTAAAAAATTTGTATAAAAGTGATTGTTTACATTTTCCAACGCAGTGTTACCAGAAATTGTGACTAAATAACTCCATGTCTCAATCTAGTATATTCTAGCGTTGCCACCCAACCAACGTAGATATTTAATTGTCATTTCTTTTAATTTTTGCCATTTATTTTAATTTTTGTAACTAAAAAATTGTATAAGGATTACATTGTTTTACCTCTTCCTATGTATTGTATATATGTAACCAGAATTGGTAACTCAATATTATGTTAACTCCAGTATTTTATAACAAGCGTTGCCACTACTTTTTAACATTGCTCACTGTTAAGTTTGCCCGCCAATCCTCAATATTCAAATTATTCCTAGAAGTTGCAGAAATATTGTAATATAAAAAGGAAAAATAAAAATAAACCTTCAGTCTGCGTGCTGAAGGGTCAGTATTACCATAAAAAAAAAAACCCAACTAATAATATAATCACACCACTAAACATTGCTAACAGCACACCGTCACTAGTCTCTCCAAACACAAACAACTCACATGCAGAAAGATTAACTACCTGGCCCATTGTGAGACGAAACACTATACCATCAGCTGATAATAAATCTCGCGACACCCAACTCCTCACTACTACTCAACCAACACTGACAAACTCAAATGATTGTTTGTTAATTCAAACCGGAACGGCAAACTCTTCTATCACTAAGCAACTAACCAATAAGCAAACTACCACACAGAAAACAACTTTCACTACCAACGATAACATTATCACATGTAACGTCCCCAACAACTTAACACAACCTAGTAATTTAACACCGCACTTTAGCCCTACTGGCAGAGACACTGAACTCACTGAGCACACTTACAATACGAAGACCAAAGTCAGTGAACCTACAAAACACATCCTAAACAATGAGACAACAGACAATAGACTCATATATGATGGCCTTAAAAAAATTGAGTTGCAATTAACTCAACTGATTGATGATGATTAAAGCATTAAAGCTAACTGCTCTACTTATGCTTCACATACCTGCCAATTATTAATCTCTTACAAAATGGAATTATTAAATAAAAAAAAAAAATAAACTCACCTGCCAATCACCATTCGGCAATTTTAACAGCGCTGTGTGGGCATAATTTTACGCACTGCTTCCCGCCTGCCCTGCCTATGAATTGAATATCCTCCAGTGCTCGGTTGTGGCGTCGGGCTTCGGTGTGTCTTGATTGGACCCTGCACAAAATTGCTACTGCTCACTGCACTCACCCCTGTAATAGCAAATACCCCACACTTTTTCGGAACCGTTGTTCCAACAAACCTATAAAATAAAAAGAACTTTTATTACCAATCGAATCTAATTAATAACCAAAAATATTATAAACTCAATTTCTTCCACTTACCCTGTGCCTGCTCCTACTGCACGCTCCCTCAATTAAAAACAGCCAAAATTTTGTCGATTTATCTTAATTTTATTCTCCTCCAATATTTAAAAAAAAAAAACTTTTCAATCGGTTTTTCACACAACAATGAACATCAAGTTACCTGCAAAATGAATAAATAATAAATTTAACTACCTTTGTCATAACAACATTGCTGTCTTACTTACCCAAATTGCCTCCCGGTCGGCTGTTATACACACCATCTGCAAATATTAGAACAAAATCACTAAATATAAAGAACACTTTAAAATAATCAATTCAAATTCAAATCACTGCAACTTACCCTGTCCCCGCACTCTTTGCATGCTCCACCGACCTATGATCTGCCAATTCATTTGACCACAGTGCTCGGATTTGCTGGGCTTGCTGCTCATCGCCTGCTCCCCCCTCAAACTATGGATGTCCTATGGTGTGGGTGGGGGGGCGGTGCGGTCGGAGTGAGAGCGCTTGGCTGGATCCTGCACACTCCCTTTCTCACACAATACCATTTCCATACTACCTGAAAATTAGATCAATGCAATTAAAACTAGTTTAAGTTTTAATAAAATTGCCACTACTCACCTGCGCCTGTAGCAGTGTGCTGTACAGTCGCTTGCTGTCTCGTTCATGTCATATCATCTGCAAAACAAAACACAAAAAAAAAAAAATAAATAAATAAATACAATAACTAGCTTGCCACACAACAATAATACACTCATACTTACCCAGCTGTCCATTGCTCCAACACGCAATCTGCAAAATAAAACGAAATAATCAATGAATTAAACAAAAAAAAATAAATAATAAAGAAATTAATAAAAAAAATAAAACACTACACATTAATAATTTCTCACTTTTCGCAACGAAAGCCACATGCCATTAAAAACAGTGTTGCTGCACCGACTCCCAGTAAAAAATATACTGTCTACACATATTGCCTATCGATTGTTCCACGAATTCTACTAAATTAATCAGACACTAATTTATACTTACCTCAGGCTTCATAACCAACCATTAATTAAACAAATCAAAATTATTTAATTCCTTCCGCCTTCTTTGTTATTTTAATATTGACATCATTTTACATAATGCGAAAACAATTCATATGTATCGATAACTCTATCGCGCAATTTACCTACCTCTAGCACCTTTAGACTATTTCCATTTCCACTATAGTGGAACGGACTACTGCGCTAAACCAAAAAGAAAAAAAAATATAGGGGGAAATTATCCAGCCACTAAATTGATATTCTCATCAGTCTCAATTTCTAACCGCCATTTTACCAATCCTCACAAAAATTAACTGGCTTACCAACCATGTCACTAAAATATACACACCGTCAAACATCAATTATAGCGTTACCAACTTGAGATAGCGGCAGAGTTCAGCTAATATTCAAATAAACAAGAGTCATTAATAATAATTTCAAAATTGTAACACTAAATCTAGAATAATAAAATATTGTTAAGTCTAATCTAAACCATCTCAACTCCTAAACTAATCTGATACTTATGTATGTCCAATAATTAAAACTTTAGCATTATAAGATACAATTGTACCTAAACCTAGCTTATAAGGAGCGCCAATTACTCTAAAACTATGTTCATTTAGCTTAACACTAGCAACGTAACGGACAACATTTATCTAACTTGTACTGAATGTTAACGTAATGTCAATTCCAGCAGGCAACATTTTCCTGTAAACATTATCCCTAAGACCATATAATTGTTTAAGTTGCTATAAGAGTAATATTACAATAAATTTTACCTTCAGTTGCTTCCGACTGGCGGGTTAATTATCATCAAAAAAAAAAAAAAAAAAAAAAAAAAAAAAAAAAAAAAAAAAAAAAATTTTTTTTTTTCTGTGCTGTTTTATATATTTAAATACCCCATTTAATAATTGAAATAAAATAAAAAAAAAGAGGTGTACAAGGCAAACAAGTGAAGTTAATGTCTTTTAATGAAAGTGTTATTTCTCTATCCGACTCGGGAGGCACCACTCGACCGTTGATACACACTTCTCCCGACATGTCCACGTCAAGCTCCGACGAAGAATACTTCCTGGAAGTAATTTCTCCAAACCAGACAATCCTAAGGAGGGAAGCAACAAACAATAAAATCCAGTGTCCAACGACTCCTACTACAAACACAACGACAAGTGCCGGCATCATAGGCACACTCATTGAAAATCAACAACAACTAGACGACAACACCCATATAAAACAGCAACAAAACTCATCCAATATGGTCACCGCAGCCAACTCCACCGTTAGCAACATCAACCAAACAAATTACAAAAACAACCAACAGACAGCCAACTCAAGTAAGCAGCAACAAAAATTATCTAACATGGCGGCTACAGTTGGAACCTCCGTTGGCAACACCAAACCAGAGTGCAACAAAAACATTCATCAGGCAGCCATTACCATACCGCAACTTCATAAACCAACGGCAAATCTCGCGCCAATATCAGCACTTACACAGACGAAAGCCAGCAACACTACAAAGCGCAGTTTGATGCACACCATTAAAAACATCCAAGTGACGGAACCAGTGGCTTCCAAACTGCCAACTAAAATCACCCCTTTAATCGACGACTGGATTACAGACAACAGAAACTACACCGGCTTACCAAATGTTTCACCTCCATCCATCCAGAATCTCTTGACACCATCTAAGCGCAAGCGTGATGACCTAGACTCCAGCGACGACCATATAAGCCTGTTCAAATCAATAAAAACTCCAGCTTTTAAAAGTAACGCAGCCAAATCTATACAACAAGCCAGAAGAGACTCTCAATCAATCACCGAAGCGAACAAAGACTCGTTGAGTACCAGAACAGGTTCAAACGGGATTCCGACCGCAATGTTGGAGAAATCCCACCATTATTCATCCCTAAGGTAGATGATATTCTTCCCTTACTGGAAAAACTTAAAAATGCGCCAGGCATAGGCGCCTATGTGTTTAAGTGTACATCCAACGGTGTCCGTATTATAAGCAGCTGCCTAAGCACTTATAATATCATCCTCAACACCTTAAATGATGCTGGAACACATCTCTACTCTCATCAAATGAGGAAAGATAGAGGCCTGCGCGTCGTTATCAGGCACTTGCACTACTCCACGCCAACAGAATGGATTGCTGCAAGGCTTGCTGAAATTGGCCATAAAGCCAAATTTATTAGAGTAATCAAAAACAACTCAACTAACAAGCCGTATAAACTTATTTGAAGTCGAGATTGAGCCTAAAGCTGATGGCTCCCACCTTCAGATCCTGAAGCTGCAGAGCCTTGGACTCCAGCTGGTCAGCGTTGAAAGGCAGGCAAAGCCAACTAACCCTGTCCAGTGTCATCGTTGCCAAGCCTTTGGCCACACCAAGAATTACTGCCGTCGCCCGTTCCAGTGTATGAAATGCGCTGGCGGTCATCCCTCCACCACATGCCAGAAGAGGAGAGATGAAGCATCAAAGTGTGTCAACTGCAAGGGCAGCCACGTCAGCAGTTATAAAGGCTGCCCATCGTTTAAAGAAGCCAGGAATAAACTGCTCAGCTCTCGCCAGTTGCTCAACGCCAATACGGTCAAGCCACATATCCGCCACCAGCACTCACAGCAGCATCAACAGGCAACGCGCCGGCATATGATGACTTCGCCACCAGCCAATGAAGAGCAGCCAACAAGTCCGGCGCATCCTATCGCATCGGCACCAGCAGCGAAGGATAGGCCATCTTATAGCCAGGTTCTTCGCAGCCCTGTGCCTGAGATCATGCCTCCCTCTCCTGCACCTGTTTGGCCAAACACGCACCAGCAGACAGCCCAGCCTCACCTACAAAACAGGACAGTTAGAAACGGGAAGACATTTCCAGCCAACAAAACTCACCTCCCCGCTGATCGAAAGCAGCATCAGCAGCATCATCATCGTCCTCAACGGCCAAAGGAGCAATCTCAGCGGTGGCTTCACGGACATCTGCAGCCAGCCAGTCCATCCAAACAGCAATACAGCAACCAGAAGCAGCCTGAGGTCTCCAACCGCGAAATCCTCGTTGCCCTCCAGAGATCGGCCGAGATTTCGCGGCTTCTGGAAAATAAGGTAAACAATTTATCAAAAACGGTTGCTTCCATTCTCACAACTCTTTTGAACGATAAGCACGGCTCCCCCTCAAAATTAAGCAATGACACTACTCCCGCCAATGAAATAGTTTTTAATGAATAATACACCCACTATTAATTATAATCGAAACACAGAACCCGCCAATATGCGTAGACATAAACTGAACTCTGCCCCTCTCAATAAATTACATATTGCCTACTGGAACTCATGCGGTGTTAAAAATAAAATAAACGAACTTGAATTCTACATAAAACAACATAAAATTGACATCATGATGGTTATAGAAACGAGACTGCACGAGAAAGATATAGATTTGCTGAAGTTTGATAACTATAACATACACATGGCCACACACCCCTATAGCCACAGAAAAGGAGGTGTTGCTATAATAATAAATAACTCTATTAGCTACAACATTTTGCCTCCTATTTGCATAGATAGTATACAATCTTTCCCCATCCAACTCCACAATAGTCTTAATAAAACAAACACTAACAATCAACCTATAGTTATAGCTCCGCTCTACTGCCCTCCTCAGTTCACGTGGTCAGTAACACACTTCAAAAAGCTCTTCACTCATTTCAATAGCCACTCCAGTCGCTTCATCCTATGCGGAGACTGGAATGCTAAAAATACCTGGTGGGGTAACCCGAGAGGTTGTAAAAGAGGGAAAGCACTTCTCGAAACAATTCATAGCAGTAGTAACCTCAACATCCTGGCCACTGGAGGTGCTACTCACTACCCATTTGACAGCCGCAAAAACCCTTCGGCCATCGACTTTGCGGTCTACTCCGGCTTCAATGACAATAGCATCAGTACCTTTAGTAGTACTGATCTTGACTCCGATCACCTCCCAATACAAATTAAAATCGACATAGAACTAATCCCTACACACAAGACCCCAACAAATAAAATTGATATCAAAAACATGAACATAACAAAATTCAAATCACTACTTGAAAACAAAGTACTTTTGAACACTGAAATCAACTCTCGTGAAGATGTAGAAGACATTATAGACTTGTTTACCAAAAACATATACGACTCAGTCACAGAAGCAACCAACAATATTACGAATAGTAGATACCTACATATTGACAACCGGAGATATATCCTGGACGACTATACTAGACAACTACTTGAAGAAAAAAAAATATGTAAAAAAAATCTGATACTTCTACGCACTGCTGAAGCCAAAAAGAAATATAGGCAAATTCAAAACAGATTAAAAAAAGCTCTAGCGCAACTCAAAAGTAATAATATTAACCAAATGTTCAATGCAATCGACACCCAGGACAGATACAAAATGCAAAAATTGTGGAAGCTAACTAATAACCTGAAACGCCAACCTCAGCCAAATTGGCCAATAAAAATACAGGACCCTACTAACAACCACGGCAGCTGGACAAAGACTAACGAAGAAAAAGTTGAAGCTTTTAGGAAACACCTAGTCAATAGATTTAAACCAATTCTGACCAACACAGACACGGAACGCAATACAATACAACATAACCTAGACAACAAATCCCTACCTCCCACCCCTCTCAACACACTTCAAAACAGTCACATATGAAGAATTATCCTCAATCATCAATTCACTCGACCCAAAAAAGGCAGCTGGAATAGATAAAATTCACAATAAATTAATACAAATGCTTCCAAAAAAAGCAATACTTTTTCTCCTACTAATTTACAATAACCCTATTCAGATTTGGCTTCTTCCCAAAACAATGGAAAAAAGCGTCTATCACACTTATTTTGAAACCAGGTAAAAGCCCGTCAGACATGGACTCCTACAGGCCAATAAGCTTACTGCCTAGCCTATCCAAAATATATGAGAAGTTAATCCTAAACAGGCTCATGGAAATTGACCTCTTCGCCAATGCAATCCCAAATCACCAATTTGGATTCAGGCGTGAGCATGGCACTGAACAACAGCTGGCTCGTGTAACTCAATTCATTTTACAAGCCTTTGAACAAAAACAATACTGCTCTGCAGTATTCATTGACATCAAAGAAGCGTTTGATCGTGTCTGGCACGAAGGCCTGTTATATAAATTAAACCAACTGCTACCACATAACATGTTTGAAATTCTGAAAAGTTATCTAAACAATAGGACATTTAGTGTAAATGGAAATGGTGCTTCCTCTAAACCCGGCCAAATTTCAGCTGGCGTCCCCCAAGGTAGCGTGCTAGGCCCCATACTCTACACTATTTACTCTTCTGACATGCCCCTACCTGATCTCATTAAAAACAAATACAAATATCCAAGAAATGAAGACAAGAAGACTATGTTATCCACCTACGCAGACGACACGGTAACCCTCTGCGCCTCTAACCACCCATCCACAGCAGAAGGTGGCAATCAAATATATCTAAGACATTTGGGAATTTGGGCAAAAAAATGGTGTATTAACCTAAACGTTAATAAAACAGCCCATGTTCTATTCACACTAAAGAAAGATTCACCCAATTTAAGACCAAACCCTCTTACAATCAATGGTCAAACAATATCCAATAAAAGCAGACATAAATACCTAGGTGTACAACTGGACAAAAAACTAACGCTTATCCATCATATCACTAACTTAACCTCCAAACTAAAATCAATAAACAAAAAATTAGCCTGGCTAATAGGCCCTCAAAGCAGACTTAAAAAGAACTGCAAGGCAGTCGTTATTAAACAATTAATTTACCCTCAGTGGCAATACGCCTTACCGGTATGGGGCTCACTAGTATCTGATATCCAGCTCAAAAGAATCCAATCCCTGCAGAACAGAATTATTAGAAAATCTCTCAAAGCTGGTATATACACAAAAAATGTTACCCTTTATGACAAATTTAACCTCAAAACAGTTGACCAATCATTCCATGACTCAAGCCACCGGTTCTTCTCCTCTCTGGCTTTCCATCCGAATCCATACTGCAGACAGCTTCTCTCAAATCCTTTTATTCCTTGCCGTCTGGCAAGACCCAGGTATTCCAAGCAGCTCCATTCCTGCTGTATTCCTAAACAGCCCCAACAAGCCGCCCTGAGCTCAAGCCATTCCGATTCCATCACTCTTATTCTGCCCACTCTGCTCCGCCTGGAGCAAGAAGCATCTGAAAAAAGGGAATCCGAGCTAGCTGCCTCTGCAAAAAAAGCAAAAGAAAAAATTAATAAGCCGCCTAGTAGAATGTGCGAGATGCTAATAAATCACTTCAAGCGTAAATACATCAGAGGAGAACTTAGCCGAGAAGCAGCCATTGATATTGTTCAAGGTCAACCCCTAGCCATTCAACAGATAATTATACCTGATTACATGCCACATGAATCTCTTACGACTACGCCAGAACAAACTCACACACCTGAGCCAAACATCACAACTGTAAGCATCCATAACCAAATACCTAGAGAACAAAAAATAGCACACAATGCAACAAATGCTACCAACTCAATTCATGATACTCACAACCTACTACAAAACCCAAGTCTTAACTGCTCAACCATCGCACCACTCACTAAAAAGGCATGTCAACCCCCAGAATACTCACACAACTCCAAGCCTAACAACGACGAAATAATAGATCTCACACTAACGACTGCTGTTAAAAAAAAACAATAACAAACCATATGATACCAGGCAACCTCTTCAAACTCGCCAAGAAAAGACGCCTTACCCTCACTCATTTAAAAAACCCAACTAATAATATAATCACACCACTAAACATTGCTAACAGCACACCGTCACTAGTCTCTCCAAACACAAACAACTCACATGCAGAAAGATTAACTACCTGGCCCATTGTGAGACGAAACACTATACCATCAGCTGATAATAAATCTCGCGACACCCAACTCCTCACTACTACTCAACCAACACTGACAAACTCAAATGATTGTTTGTTAATTCAAACCGGAACGGCAAACTCTTCTATCACTAAGCAACTAACCAATAAGCAAACTACCACACAGAAAACAACTTTCACTACCAACGATAACATTATCACATGTAACGTCCCCAACAACTTAACACAACCTAGTAATTTAACACCGCACTTTAGCCCTACTGGCAGAGACACTGAACTCACTGAGCACACTTACAATACGAAGACCAAAGTCAGTGAACCTACAAAACACATCCTAAACAATGAGACAACAGACAATAGACTCATATATGATGGCCTTAAAAAAATGAGTTGCAATTAACTCAACTGATTGATGATGATTAAAGCATTAAAGCTAACTGCTCTACTTATGCTTCACATACCTGCCAATTATATTAATCTCTTACAAAATGGAATTATTAAATAAAAAAAAAAAAATAAACTCACCTGCCAATCACCATTCGGCAATTTTAACAGCGCTGTGTGGGCATAATTTTACGCACTGCTTCCCGCCTGCCCTGCCTATGAAATTGAATATCCTCCAGTGCTCGGTTGTGGCGTCGGGCTTCGGTGTGTCTTGATTGGACCCTGCACAAAATTGCTACTGCTCACTGCACTCACCCCTGTAATAGCAAATACCCCACACTTTTTCGGAACCGTTGTTCCAACAAACCTATAAAATAAAAAGAACTTTTATTACCAATCGAATCTAATTAATAACCAAAAATATTATAAACTCAATTTCTTCCACTTACCCTGTGCCTGCTCCTACTGCACGCTCCCTCAATTAAAAAACAGCCAAAATTTTGTCGATTTATCTTAATTTTATTCTCCTCCAATATTTAAAAAAAAAAAAACTTTTTCAATCGGTTTTTCACACAACAATGAACATCAAGTTACCTGCAAAATGAATAAATAATAAATTTAACTACCTTTGTCATAACAACATTGCTGTCTTACTTACCCAAATTGCCTCCCGGTCGGCTGTTATACACACCATCTGCAAATATTAGAACAAAATCACTAAATATAAAGAACACTTTTAAAATAATCAATTCAAATTCAAATCACTGCAACTTACCCTGTCCCCGCACTCTTTGCATGCTCCACCGACCTATGATCTGCCAATTCATTTGACCACAGTGCTCGGATTTGCTGGGCTTGCTGCTCATCGCCTGCTCCCCCCTCAAACTATGGATGTCCTATGGTGTGGGTGGGGGGGGCGGTGCGGTCGGAGTGAGAGCGCTTGGCTGGATCCTGCACACTCCCTTTCTCACACAATACCATTTCCATACTACCTGAAAATTAGATCAATGCAATTAAAACTAGTTTAAGTTTTTAATAAAAATTGCCACTACTCACCTGCGCCTGTAGCAGTGTGCTGTACAGTCGCTTGCTGTCTCGTTCATGTCATATCATCTGCAAAAAAAAACACAAACAAAAAAAAAAAAATAAATAAATAAATACAATAACTAGCTTGCCACACAACAATAATACACTCATACTTACCCAGCTGGTCCATTGCTCCAACACGCAATCTGCAAAATAAAACGAAATAATCAATGAATTAAACAAAAAAAATAAATAATAAAGAAATTAATAAAAAAAAATAAAACACTACACATTAATAATTTCTCACTTTTCGCAACGAAAGCCACATGCCATTAAAAACAGTGTTGCTGCACCGACTCCCAGTAAAAAATATACTGTCTACACATATTGCCTATCGATTGTTCCACGAATTCTACTAAATTAATCAGACACTAATTTACTTACCTCAGGCTTCATAACCAACCATTAATTAAACAAATCAAAATTATTTAATTCCTTCCGCCTTCTTTGTTATTTTAATATTGACATCATTTTACATAATGCGAAAACAATTCATATGTATCGATAACTCTATCGCGCAATTTTACCTACCTCTAGCACCTTTAGACTATTTCCATTTCCACTATAGTGGAACGGACTACTGCGCTAAACCAAAAAAGAAAAAAAAATATAGGGGGAAATTATCCAGCCACTAAATTGATATTCTCATCAGTCTCAATTTCTAACCGCCATTTTTACCAATCCTCACAAAATTTAACTGGCTTACCAACCATGTCACTAAAATATACACACCGTCAAACATCAATTATAGCGTTACCAACTTGAGATAGCGGCAGAGTTCAGCTAATATTCAAATAAACAAGAGTCATTAATAATAATTTCAAAATTGTAACACTAAATCTAGAATAATAAAATATTGTTAAGTCTAATCTAAACCATCTCAACTCCTAAACTAATCTGATACTTATGTATGTCCAATAATTAAAACTTTAGCATTATAAGATACAATTGTACCTAAACCTAGCTTATAAGGAGCGCCAATTACTCTAAAACTATGTTCATTTAGCTTAACACTAGCAACGTAACGGACAACATTTATCTAACTTGTACTGAATGTTAACGTAATGTCAATTCCAGCAGGCAACATTTTCCTGTAAACATTATCCCTAAGACCATATAATTGTTTAAGTTGCTATAAGAGTAATATTACAATAAATTTTACCTTCAGTTGCTTCCGACTGGCGGGTTAATTATCATCAAAAAAAAAAAAAAAAAAAAAAAAAAAAAAAAAAAAAAAAAAAAAAAAAAAATTTTTTTTTTTTCTGTGCTGTTTTATATATTTAAATACCCCATTTAATAATTGAAATAAAATAAAAAAAAAGAGGTGTACAAGGCAAACAAGTGAAGTTAATGTCTTTTAATGAAAGTGTTATTTCTCTATCCGACTCGGGAGGCACCACTCGACCGTTGATACACACTTCTCCCGACATGTCCACGTCAAGCTCCGACGAAGAATACTTCCTGGAAGTAATTTCTCCAAACCAGACAATCCTAAGGAGGGAAGCAACAAACAATAAAAATCCAGTGTCCAACGACTCCTACTACAAACACAACGACAAGTGCCGGCATCATAGGCACACTCATTGAAAATCAACAACAACTAGACGACAACACCCATATAAAACAGCAACAAAACTCATCCAATATGGTCACCGCAGCCAACTCCACCGTTAGCAACATCAACCAAACAAATTACAAAAACAACCAACAGACAGCCAACTCAAGTAAGCAGCAACAAAAATTATCTAACATGGCGGCTACAGTTGGAACCTCCGTTGGGCAACACCAAACCAGAGTGCAACAAAAACATTCATCAGGCAGCCATTACCATACCGCAACTTCATAAACCAACGGCAAATCTCGCGCCAATATCAGCACTTACACAGACGAAAGCCAGCAACACTACAAAGCGCAGTTTGATGCACACCATTAAAAACATCCAAGTGACGGAACCAGTGGCTTCCAAACTGCCAACTAAAATCACCCCTTTAATCGACGACTGGATTACAGACAACAGAAACTACACCGGCTTACCAAATGTTTCACCTCCATCCATCCAGAATCTCTTGACACCATCTAAGCGCAAGCGTGATGACCTAGACTCCAGCGACGACCATATAAGCCTGTTCAAATCAATAAAAACTCCAGCTTTTAAAAGTAACGCAGCCAAATCTATACAACAAGCCAGAAGAGACTCTCAATCAATCACCGAAAGCGAACAAAGACTCGTTGAGTACCAGAACAGGTTCAAACGGGATTCCGACCGCAATGTTGGAGAAATCCCACCATTATTCATCCCTAAGGTAGATGATATTCTTCCCTTACTGGAAAAACTTAAAAATGCGCCAGGCATAGGCGCCTATGTGTTTAAGTGTACATCCAACGGTGTCCGTATTATAAGCAGCTGCCTAAGCACTTATAATATCATCCTCAACACCTTAAATGATGCTGGAACACATCTCTACTCTCATCAAATGAGGAAAAGATAGAGGCCTGCGCGTCGTTATCAGGCACTTGCACTACTCCACGCCAACAGAATGGATTGCTGCAAGGCTTGCTGAAATTGGCCATAAAGCCAAATTTATTAGAGTAATCAAAAACAACTCAACTAACAAGCCGTATAACTTATTTGAAGTCGAGATTGAGCCTAAAGCTGATGGCTCCCACCTTCAGATCCTGAAGCTGCAGAGCCTTGGACTCCAGCTGGTCAGCGTTGAAAGGCAGGCAAAGCCAACTAACCCTGTCCAGTGTCATCGTTGCCAAGCCTTTGGCCACACCAAGAATTACTGCCGTCGCCCGTTCCAGTGTATGAAATGCGCTGGCGGTCATCCCTCCACCACATGCCAGAAGAGGAGAGATGAAGCATCAAAGTGTGTCAACTGCAAGGGCAGCCACGTCAGCAGTTATAAAGGCTGCCCATCGTTTAAAGAAGCCAGGAATAAACTGCTCAGCTCTCGCCAGTTGCTCAACGCCAATACGGTCAAGCCACATATCCGCCACCAGCACTCACAGCAGCATCAACAGGCAACGCGCCGGCATATGATGACTTCGCCACCAGCCAATGAAGAGCAGCCAACAAGTCCGGCGCATCCTATCGCATCGGCACCAGCAGCGAAGGATAGGCCATCTTATAGCCAGGTTCTTCGCAGCCCTGTGCCTGAGATCATGCCTCCCTCTCCTGCACCTGTTTGGCCAAACACGCACCAGCAGACAGCCCAGCCTCACCTACAAAACAGGACAGTTAGAAACGGAAGACATTTCCAGCCAACAAAACTCACCTCCCCGCTGATCGAAAGCAGCATCAGCAGCATCATCATCGTCCTCAACGGCCAAAGGAGCAATCTCAGCGGTGGCTTCACGGACATCTGCAGCCAGCCAGTCCATCCAAACAGCAATACAGCAACCAGAAGCAGCCTGAGGTCTCCAACCGCGAAATCCTCGTTGCCCTCCAGAGATCGGCCGAGATTTCGCGGCTTCTGGAAAATAAGGTAAACAATTTATCAAAAACGGTTGCTTCCATTCTCACAAACTCTTTTGAACGATAAGCACGGCTCTCCCCTCAAAATTAAGCAATGACACTACTCCCGCCAATGAAATAGTTTTTAATGAATAATACACCCACTATTAATTATAATCGAAACACAGAACCCGCCAATATGCGTAGACATAAACTGAACTCTGCCCCTCTCAATAAATTACATATTGCCTACTGGAACTCATGCGGTGTTTAAAAATAAAATAAACGAACTTGAATTCTACATAAAACAACATAAAATTGACATCATGATGGTTATAGAAACGAGACTGCACGAGAAAGATATAGATTTGCTGAAGTTTGATAACTATAACATACACATGGCCACACACCCCTATAGCCACAGAAAAGGAGGTGTTGCTATAATAATAAATAACTCTATTAGCTACAACATTTTGCCTCCTATTTGCATAGATAGTATACAATCTTTCCCCATCCAACTCCACAATAGTCTTAATAAAACAAACACTAACAATCAACCTATAGTTATAGCTCCGCTCTACTGCCCTCCTCAGTTCACGTGGTCAGTAACACACTTCAAAAAGCTCTTCACTCATTTCAATAGCCACTCCAGTCGCTTCATCCTATGCGGAGACTGGAATGCTAAAAATACCTGGTGGGGTAACCCGAGAGGTTGTAAAAGAGGGAAAGCACTTCTCGAAACAATTCATAGCAGTAGTAACCTCAACATCCTGGCCACTGGAGGTGCTACTCACTACCCATTTGACAGCCGCAAAAACCCTTCGGCCATCGACTTTGCGGTCTACTCCGGCTTCAATGACAATAGCATCAGTACCTTTAGTAGTACTGATCTTGACTCCGATCACCTCCCAATACAAATTAAAATCGACATAGAACTAATCCCTACACACAAGACCCCAACAAATAAAATTGATATCAAAAACATGAACATAAACAAAATTCAAATCACTACTTGAAAACAAAGTACTTTTGAACACTGAAATCAACTCTCGTGAAGATGTAGAAGACATTATAGACTTGTTTACCAAAAAAATATACGACTCAGTCACAGAAGCAACCAACAATATTACGAATAGTAGATACCTACATATTGACAACCGGAGATATATCCTGGACGACTATACTAGACAACTACTTGAAGAAAAAAAAAATATGTAAAAAAAATCTGATACTTCTACGCACTGCTGAAGCCAAAAAGAAATATAGGCAAATTCAAAACAGATTAAAAAAAGCTCTAGCGCAACTCAAAAGTAATAATATTAACCAAATGTTCAATGCAATCGACACCCAGGACAGATACAAAATGCAAAAATTGTGGAAGCTAACTAATAACCTGAAACGCCAACCTCAGCCAAATTGGCCAATAAAAATACAGGACCCTACTAACAACCACGGCAGCTGGACAAAGACTAACGAAGAAAAAGTTGAAGCTTTTTAGGAAACACCTAGTCAATAGATTTAAACCAATTCTGACCAACACAGACACGGAACGCAATACAATACAACATAACCTAGACAACAAATCCCTACCTCCCACCCCCTCAACACACTTCAAAACAGTCACATATGAAGAATTATCCTCAATCATCAATTCACTCGACCCAAAAAAGGCAGCTGGAATAGATAAAATTCACAATAAATTAATACAAATGCTTCCAAAAAAAGCAATACTTTTTCTCCTACTAATTTACAATAACCTATTCAGATTTGGCTTCTTCCCAAAACAATGGAAAAAAGCGTCTATCACACTTATTTTGAAACCAGGTAAAAGCCCGTCAGACATGGACTCCTACAGGCCAATAAGCTTACTGCCTAGCCTATCCAAAATATATGAGAAGTTAATCCTAAACAGGCTCATGGAAATTGACCTCTTCGCCAATGCAATCCCAAATCACCAATTTGGATTCAGGCGTGAGCATGGCACTGAACAACAGCTGGCTCGTGTAACTCAATTCATTTTACAAGCCTTTGAACAAAAACACATACTGCTCTGCAGTATTCATTGACATCAAAGAAGCGTTTGATCGTGTCTGGCACGAAGGCCTGTTATATAAATTAAACCAACTGCTACCACATAACATGTTTGAAATTCTGAAAAGTTATCTAAACAATAGGACATTTAGTGTAAATGGAAATGGTGCTTCCTCTAAACCCGGCCAAATTTCAGCTGGCGTCCCCCAAGGTAGCGTGCTAGGCCCCATACTCTACACTATTTACTCTTCTGACATGCCCCTACCTGATCTCATTAAAAAACAAATACAAATATCCAAGAAATGAAGACAAGAAGACTATGTTATCCACCTACGCAGACGACACGGTAACCCTCTGCGCCTCTAACCACCCATCCACAGCAGAAGGTGGCAATCAAATATATCTAAGACATTTGGGAATTTGGGCAAAAAAAATGGTGTATAACCTAAACGTTAATAAAACAGCCCATGTTCTATTCACACTAAAGAAAGATTCACCCAATTTAAGACCAAACCCTCTTACAATCAATGGTCAAACAATATCCAATAAAAGCAGACATAAATACCTAGGTGTACAACTGGACAAAAAAACTAACGCTTATCCATCATATCACTAACTTAACCTCCAAACTAAAATCAATAAACAAAAAATTAGCCTGGCTAATAGGCCCTCAAAGCAGACTTAAAAAGAACTGCAAGGCAGTCGTTATTAAACAATTAATTTACCCTCAGTGGCAATACGCCTTTACCGGTATGGGGCTCACTAGTATCTGATATCCAGCTCAAAAGAATCCAATCCCTGCAGAACAGAATTATTAGAAAATCTCTCAAAGCTGGTATATACACAAAAAATGTTACCCTTTATGACAAATTTAACCTCAAAACAGTTGACCAATCATTCCATGACTCAAGCCACCGGTTCTTCTCCTCTCTGGCTTTCCATCCGAATCCATACTGCAGACAGCTTCTCTCAAATCCTTTTATTCCTTGCCGTCTGGCAAGACCCAGGTATTCCAAGCAGCTCCATTCCTGCTGTATTCCTAAACAGCCCCAACAAGCCGCCCTGAGCTCAAGCCATTCCGATTCCATCACTCTTATTCTGCCCACTCTGCTCCGCCTGGAGCAAGAAGCATCTGAAAAAAGGGAATCCGAGCTAGCTGCCTCTGCAAAAAAAGCAAAAGAAAAAATTAATAAGCCGCCTAGTAGAATGTGCGAGATGCTAATAAATCACTTCAAGCGTAAATACATCAGAGGAGAACTTAGCCGAGAAGCAGCCATTGATATTGTTCAAGGTCAACCCCTAGCCATTCAACAGATAATTATACCTGATTACATGCC
Organism: Drosophila albomicans; assembly: GCF_009650485.2. NCBI lineage: Eukaryota > Metazoa > Arthropoda > Insecta > Diptera > Drosophilidae > Drosophila > Drosophila albomicans. The sequence goes on from NW_026263561.1 coordinate 53,857, forward strand.
ACATGAATCTCTTACGACTACGCCAGAACAAACTCACACACCTGAGCCAAACATCACAACTGTAAGCATCCATAACCAAATACCTAGAGAACAAAAAATAGCACACAATGCAACAAATGCTACCAACTCAATTCATGATACTCACAACCTACTACAAAACCCAAGTCTTAACTGCTCAACCATCGCACCACTCACTAAAAAGGCATGTCAACCCCCAGAATACTCACACAACTCCAAGCCTAACAACGACGAAATAATAGATCTCACACTAACGACTGCTGTTAAAAAAAACAATAACAAACCATATGATACCAGGCAACCTCTTCAAACTCGCCAAGAAAAGACGCCTTACCCTCACTCATTTAAAAACCCAACTAATAATATAATCACACCACTAAACATTGCTAACAGCACACCGTCACTAGTCTCTCCAAACACAAACAACTCACATGCAGAAAGATTAACTACCTGGCCCATTGTGAGACGAAACACTATACCATCAGCTGATAATAAATCTCGCGACACCCAACTCCTCACTACTACTCAACCAACACTGACAAACTCAAATGATTGTTTGTTAATTCAAACCGGAACGGCAAACTCTTCTATCACTAAGCAACTAACCAATAAGCAAACTACCACACAGAAAACAACTTTCACTACCAACGATAACATTATCACATGTAACGTCCCCAACAACTTAACACAACCTAGTAATTTAACACCGCACTTTAGCCCTACTGGCAGAGACACTGAACTCACTGAGCACACTTACAATACGAAGACCAAAGTCAGTGAACCTACAAAACACATCCTAAACAATGAGACAACAGACAATAGACTCATATATGATGGCCTTAAAAAAATTGAGTTGCAATTAACTCAACTGATTGATGATGATTAAAGCATTAAAGCTAACTGCTCTACTTATGCTTCACATACCTGCCAATTATTAATCTCTTACAAAATGGAATTATTAATTAAAAAAAAAAAAAATAATAAACTCACCTGCCAATCACCATTCGGCAATTTTAACAGCGCTGTGTGGGCATAATTTTACGCACTGCTTCCCGCCTGCCCTGCCTATGAATTGAATATCCTCCAGTGCTCGGTTGTGGCGTCGGGCTTCGGTGTGTCTTGATTGGACCCTGCACAAAATTGCTACTGCTCACTGCACTCACCCCTGTAATAGCAAATACCCCACACTTTTTCGGAACCGTTGTTCCAACAAACCTATAAAATAAAAAGAACTTTTATTACCAATCGAATCTAATTAATAACCAAAAATATTATAAACTCAATTTCTTCCACTTACCCTGTGCCTGCTCCTACTGCACGCTCCCTCAATTAAAAACAGCCAAAATTTTGTCGATTTATCTTAATTTTATTCTCCTCCAATATTTAAAAAAAAAAAACTTTTCAATCGGTTTTTCACACAACAATGAACATCAAGTTACCTGCAAAATGAATAAATAATAAATTTAACTACCTTTGTCATAACAACATTGCTGTCTTACTTACCCAAATTGCCTCCCGGTCGGCTGTTATACACACCATCTGCAAATATTAGAACAAAATCACTAAATATAAAGAACACTTTAAAATAATCAATTCAAATTCAAATCACTGCAACTTACCCTGTCCCCGCACTCTTTGCATGCTCCACCGACCTATGATCTGCCAATTCATTTGACCACAGTGCTCGGATTTGCTGGGCTTGCTGCTCATCGCCTGCTCCCCCCTCAAACTATGGATGTCCTATGGTGTGGGTGGGGGGGGGCGGTGCGGTCGGAGTGAGAGCGCTTGGCTGGATCCTGCACACTCCCTTTCTCACACAATACCATTTCCATACTACCTGAAAATTAGATCAATGCAATTAAAACTAGTTTAAGTTTTAATAAAATTGCCACTACTCACCTGCGCCTGTAGCAGTGTGCTGTACAGTCGCTTGCTGTCTCGTTCATGTCATATCATCTGCAAAACAAAACACAAAAAAAAAAAAATAAATAAATAAATACAATAACTAGCTTGCCACACAACAATAATACACTCATACTTACCCAGCTGGTCCATTGCTCCAACACGCAATCTGCAAAATAAAACGAAATAATCAATGAATTAAACAAAAAAAATAAATAATAAAGAAATTAATAAAAAAAATAAAACACTACACATTAATAATTTCTCACTTTTCGCAACGAAAGCCACATGCCATTAAAAACAGTGTTGCTGCACCGACTCCCAGTAAAAAATATACTGTCTACACATATTGCCTATCGATTGTTCACGAATTCTACTAAATTAATCAGACACTAATTTATACTTACCTCAGGCTTCATAACCAACCATTAATTAAACAAATCAAAATTATTTAATTCCTTCCGCCTTCTTTGTTATTTTAATATTGACATCATTTTACATAATGCGAAAACAATTCATATGTATCGATAACTCTATCGCGCAATTTACCTACCTCTAGCACCTTTAGACTATTTCCATTTCCACTATAGTGGAACGGACTACTGCGCTAAACCAAAAAGAAAAAAAAATATATAGGGGGAAATTATCCAGCCACTAAATTGATATTCTCATCAGTCTCAATTTCTAACCGCCATTTTACCAATCCTCACAAAAATTAACTGGCTTACCAACCATGTCACTAAAATATACACACCGTCAAACATCAATTATAGCGTTACCAACTTGAGATAGCGGCAGAGTTCAGCTAATATTCAAATAAACAAGAGTCATTAATAATAATTTCAAAATTGTAACACTAAATCTAGAATAATAAAATATTGTTAAGTCTAATCTAAACCATCTCAACTCCTAAACTAATCTGATACTTATGTATGTCCAATAATTAAAACTTTAGCATTATAAGATACAATTGTACCTAAACCTAGCTTATAAGGAGCGCCAATTACTCTAAAACTATGTTCATTTAGCTTAACACTAGCAACGTAACGGACAACATTTATCTAACTTGTACTGAATGTTAACGTAATGTCAATTCCAGCAGGCAACATTTTCCTGTAAACATTATCCCTAAGACCATATAATTGTTTAAGTTGCTATAAGAGTAATATTACAATAAATTTTACCTTCAGTTGCTTCCGACTGGCGGGTTAATTATCATCAAAAAAAAAAAAACTTTAAACTCGAAAAATGCTTAGCATCACCAATAATAAAAAGAAACATAAAAAGAAAGCAGTGCGTTCATCAGCGAAAACCACAGTGAATCTTGATTTAATGTCGTCCGCCGCGAGTGTAGTGAGTTTATACGACTCTGACGGCACCACATACCCACAGATCCACTCCTCTCCAGACATGGAAATGGCCAGCTCCGACGACGAATTCTTCTTGAAAGTAATCTCACCTAACCAGACAATCCTAAGGAGAGAAGCAGCAAAAAACAAAACCCAATGTTTAAAGACATCCACTACAAACACAACGACAAGTGCCGGCAACATAGGCACGCATATTAAAACTCAACAACAACTAAACGATGATACACAGAAAAAACAGCAACAAAACTCAACCATCATGGCTACTGTAGCCAACACTCCCGCTAGCAACATCAACTTAGCAACATACAACTACAAAGAACAGACAGCCAACACAGGAATCCAGCAACAAAAACTAAGCAATATGGCGCTTCCAGTCGACACCTCCGTTGGCAACATTAAGCCAGTCAATTATAAAAACAACCAACAGGCAACCACTACAAATTCACAACAACAAAAACCGACGCCTAATCTCGCGCCATCTCCAGCACACACACCGACGAAAGCCAGCAACACAAAGCGCAGCTTGATACACACAATTGCTAACATACAAGTGTCGGGTCCAGTGCCTCCTAAACTGCCAACTGCAGTCACAACTCTTTTCGATGACGTTCTCCTGACACCTTCCAAGCGCAAGCGGATAGAACTTGACTCCAGTGACGACCATATAAGCCTATTTGAGTCTATAAAAACACCTGCTTTCAAAAGTAACGCAGCCAAATCCATTCAGCAAGCTAGAAGAAACTCCCAATCACTCACCGAAAGCCACCAAAACACACAGCAGCACCTACAAAGATCCAATGACCACCAGAACAAAAACAAACCGGAGTCAAATCTCAATGTTGGAGAAATTCCACCTTTATTCATCCCAAATGTTGATGACATCCTCCCTCTATTGGAAAAATTAAAAAACACGCCAGGCATAGGCAGCTTCACGACCAAGTGCGCATCCAACGGTGTCCGTATCATCAGCAGCTGCATAAACACTTATAACGCCATTCGTAACACCTTAAACGAAGCTGGAACACATATGTTCTCACACCAAATGAGAAAAGACCGAGGCCTGCGCGTCGTCATCAGGCATTTGCACCATACCACTCCTTCCGAATGGATAGCTGCTAAGCTCGCTGAAATTGGCTACAAAACCAGATTTATCAAGGCCATTAAAAACAAATATACAAACAAGCCATACAACCTGTTTGAAGTGGAAATTGAGCCGAAAACTGATAGCTCACACTTCAAGATCCTGCAGCTTCAGCTTCTGGGTCTCCAGGTTATAAAAGTTGAAAGGCAGGCAAAGCCAACGGATCCTGCCCAATGCCACCGATGCCAAGTTTTTGGTCACACCAAGAACTACTGCCATCGTCCTTTTGTGTGCTTGAAGTGCGCTGGGTGCCACCCAACGACAACATGCCAAAAAAGAAGAGATGAGGCGTCCAAGTGTGCCAACTGCAAGGGCAGCCACGTCAGCAGCTACAAAGGCTGCCCTTCGTTTAAAGAAGCCAGAAGGAAATTACTCCACTCCCGTCAGATGCACCACGCCAAAATGAACAACTTCCAAATCCATCTCCAGCACACGCAGCAGCACCATCAGACAGCTCGCCGACTCCAGATGCCCGCGCCTCCAGCCACTAGGGGGCAGTCAACTACTCCGACGCACGTTTCTCCTTCGGCCCCAGCAGTCAACGATAGGCCATCCTACAGCCAGGCCCTCCGCAGCCCGGTGCTCGAGTCCGCACCCCTGCCTCCTGCTGATCGGCTAAACAGAAATCAGCAGCCACCTCCGCACCATCTGCAAAAAAGGGAAACCAAAAATTATCAGCATCAACGTCAACAGGCAGATGAAAAGACTCAAAGGCCAACACAACAGCATGTCTCCAACAGCGAACTATTCCTGGCCCTCCAAAACTCGATTAAGATATCAACGCTTTTGGAGGAAAAGGTAAATAAACTATCTAAAACTGTTAACTCTGTCCTTATGGCACTAATGCGAGAGAAACACGGCAGCCCCATAAAATACGATACTGACTTGAATGATTAAAACATCCTCTATCAATAATAAAATTAGAAACACGCCACTTACTAACCGCAACTCTGCCTCTTTCAACAATCAAACATAGCACATTAAATTACATTGGCATCAAAACAAACAGTCACTTAAAATTCACACAATTAGCACGACATAGACTTTACGTTGGTAATCAAAAGAGGCTATAACTAAAACTCAACTACAACAACGCATCCAACTCATGTCAAACACAACGCAACTCACAACCAATTTTCTTACACACTACAAACTAATAAAACATCTCAACCTTTAAAACACTTACACAACTCTAAGTTCAACTACGACAAAACTACAGTTCTCACATTAACGACTGCCGCTACAAAATCACTAACAAACTATTTGACGCCAGACAAACACTACTAACACACTAAGAAAATACGTACACACAACTAAAACACAACTACTTAATAATCCATCACATCAAACTCACCTGCCAATTACCAATTCAAAAACAGCACTGCGCCGGGTCCAACTGGACGCTCTGTTTTCCGTCCTTCTTGCCTGTACCGAATATTGTGCAGTGTAGGGATGGGTGGGGAGTGGTGCGTCCGCTTGGATCCCGTACATAATTGCCACTGCGTACTGTACCCACACCTGAAAACCAAAACTAATTCCCAACGCCTTCCCAAATCCGCTGCTTCAATTACCTGCATAATACAAGAGCAAATATTAACATCTAATGTATTTAAATTCAAAATTAAATGCTCACAGCTCATTCACTTACCCTGTGTCTGCACTTGCTGCACGCTCTTTCGTTCCCTGAGTAATCAAAACAAGTTAATTTATATCCGTTCTTCACATTTATTTGCTCAAACAATTTACAAGTGCTACTAACAATAACACTGTCATTTTATATTCATCCTTCAAATTTATATGAGCAGCTTGCTGCTGCTCTCAAATAATTTTAACGTGCGATACAATTCATTCGCTGTTGCATATAATCTGCAAAATGAATAAACAGATTATATATCTTGCCACATATAAATAACTCACTCGTACATACCCCGCGGCTCCTCTGGTCCACCGCTCCAACACGATCTGTAAACAAAAAGCACAATCCAACAAATATATTAAAGTTAATACATAAATAATATTATTAATCCTTATAAAACATTTCTCATTATCTCAAACAACTTCTACTCACCCGATGCCTGCTCTCGTTGCATGCTTCTTCTTCCTCTAATTGGCTGTAAACAAAAAAGCACAATTCAACAAATATATTGAAGTCAATACATAAATAATATTATTCAAACAACTTCTACTCACCCGATGCCTGCTCTCGTTGCATGCCTCTTCTTCCTCTAATTGGCCACACCTGAAACTCTAATAAAAATATTTAAAACAAATTTAAGCAATATAAACAATAAAAACATAACACAATAATAAAGTGCTGCTGCACTGGACACAATAGAAAATATCCTATTTTTGCCTCTTCAAAATATACTGACATCACATATAATTTATCGATTGTGCTCTGCACCCCATTACATCTAATTATTCAACTTATATCGATAACTTGAACGCGCTAAAATTGCTATAACACCCTTCTTATTAATCAGCCACTAATTAAATAATTACTACAGGCTTCAGCGCCAACCACCAGCTAAAAGAAAATATAGAATTAAATCAATTCCTCCTGCCTTACTTTCCCTTTATTAATGACACCACTTTACACAATGTAAAATCAATTAACACATACATTTAACCATAACTCCACGCGCATATTACCAATGTACCTTAAGCCTAATTCCACTTCCACTGTAGTGGCATAGGCTACCACACTAAACTATTAAAATAAAAAAAAATAAAAATAAATAAATAAATAAATAAAAATAAAAATAAATATAAAACAAATTTAATTAACACACAAACCAGCCACCAAATTAATATTCTCCATCAGCCAATTTAAAATCATAAATTAACACACTGACAAACGTTATTTTTAGCGTTACCATTTCTTTGATAGCGGCAGAGTTGCAGTTCATTTTTAATTAAATTTGCAGAACATACAAAGCATACACATAACATAAAAATAATACACTAAATATAAGTTCATATGTATCACTTAAATAACCCAAGATAAACCCACCTTTACGCAAAACTAAAGATATGAAATATGGCCAATACTTAAACATAACTAAAACCAATTATACCTAAACCCAAATTAAAAGTTACTCAATACTCTAAAACTGTTATCAATAGTTCCTAAACCTAAATTAAGAGGCAGCCAATAATCAAGACTCTAAAACTGTAATATAATAGTTAAGTTACTTCCCGCAGCAACATGTTTGTAAACTTTATCCCTAAGGCCAAAAAATTGTTAAAGTTGCTATAAGAGTAATAAGAACAATAAAGATCACCATCAGTTGCTATTGACTGGCGGGACATTACCACTCAAAAAAACAGATTACTGCATTTTTCGGCCTAATCTGTACCTAGATTCTCCAAAACATACAGCCAAGCTTGACCTATTCTGACCTAAAAACAAGCTTTAATTTCAGTAACCGTTTTGTGAAACCACAGGCAAAGAAACGAAATTCACTTGCGTACGACTTTCACAGACTTAGAGGATACTGATCCTCCAGAACACAAAGTTAAGTTCCAACTGCCACAATATTGGCCAATATATGAATAGATTGCCGCAATTTTCGGCCTAATTTATATCTAGATAAAAAATCAAATGCCACAATTATTGGCCTAAACCTACTACACAAACTAAGAGGATACTGATCCTCCAGAAAACAAAGTTAAGTTCCAACTGCCACAATATTGGCCAATATTTGAACAGATTGCTGAACTTTTCGGCCTAATCTGTACCTAGATCCTCCAAAACATACAGCCAAGCTTGACCTATTCTGACCTAAAAACAAGCTTTAATTTCAGTAACCGTTTTGTGAAACCACAGGCAAAGAAACGAAATTCACTTGCGTACGACTTTCACAGACTTAGAGGATACTGATCCTCCAGAACACAAAGTTAAGTTCCAACTGCCACAATATCGGCCAATATATGAATAGATTGCCGCAATTTTCGGCCTAATTTATATCTAGATAAAAAATCAAATGCCACAATTATTGGCCTAAACCTACTACACAAACTAAGAGGAAACTGATCCTCCAAAACACAAAGCTAAGTTCCAACTGCCACAACATTGGCCAATATTTAAACAGATTACTGCATTTTTCGGCCTAATCTGTACCTAGATTCTCCAAAACATACAGCCAAGCTTGACCTATTCTGACCTAAAAACAAGCTTCAGTAACCGTTTTGTGAAATCTAGATAAAAAATCAAATGCCACAATTATTGGCCTCAACTTAATACTGCTGCAAAAATTTGGCCTTACGCTTACAAGTCACCGGCAACAGAAGATCCGTATCTCACGTGGACCACTAGATGGCATTTGTGAGTAACTGCAAAGGACTTTCCCCAACACTCGAATTTACCAAATGAAAGTTTAAATCCTTTGTGGCCGTTTTAAACTCATGCCCGCATTAGGCGCGCATGTTTATATAAAAAAAAAAAAAAAAAAAAAAAAGAGAGAGTTTTGTATTATATCTGTATTATATTTGCATTTAAATTTGATTAAAATAATAATTTAATTGATTTGATTTAATTTGGTTTTGCATTAGTTCGTATTATATTTGCATTTAATAATTTAGATTACTTAAAACAAAAACAAACAAAAAAGAACTCTATATTAGTTTTGCATTGTATTTGCATTTGAATTTAATTAATTTGATTTAACTTAATTTAGACAAAAAAAAAAAAAAAAAAAAAAAAAAAAAAAGTTTTGTATTGGTTTTGTATTATAACTTACTCTGAAGATGTAACTTGATTAGATTAAGTAAAACTTGAAATTACGCCCTCAAGATATTAAGATATAGATATTGTTTTTTGAAAGACATACTTGAATTACAATAAAGCCATTATAAAGTCTCTACAAATACATACTGATTTAGGGATTGTGGGAATAGATCTGACCCCATAGCTTAATCCTAAATCCTTAATTCCTTAACCTTTAAATAAGATAATAATTAAAATTAATACAACTTCCAATTACCTTAACAATACAGGTTTTACAATGTCTACCAGTCGCTCACTTCAACCTGACAACATTAGGATTCTTGCCTGGAATGCAGCCGGCATTACCAACAAAATCACAGAACTTGAAGACCACATTCTTTCACAAAAAATAGACATAGTACTCATCTCTGAAAGCCATCTCACAACGTCAGATAACCCCATTCAAATAAATGGATATTTAACCTACCATGCTAACCACCCCTCAAATCAAAAGCGAGGCGGAACCATGATTATAATTAACAAAAATATAGAACACACAGCACAATGTCCTTTCATCACACAAGGAATACAGTGCACTACTATAAACATTACCCTGCAAAATGCACCCAATATATACATCGCAGCCATTTACTGCCCCCCAATTAGAGGACTCACCTGTGAGGCCTTTAGTACAATGCTCAGTATCTTTGGGCACCGCTTCCTAGTGGCAGGCGACTGGAATGCTAAACACCAATGGTGGGGCAATTCCCGTGCCTGCCCTAGAGGCAACCAACTGCTAAGCTGTATAAGAAATAATAACTACAATATCCTCTCTACGGGCTCTCCCACACATTTTCCCTACGATCAACGGAAAAGACCCTCAGCCATTGATTTTGGCATTTACAGTGGAATCCCACATGGTTGCCTTCAAATCCAATCCACTCTTGATCTAGGCTCTGACCACCTCCCTTTACTCATTAACCTTCGAAAAACACCTCTAGTAATACCAATCAAAACACCTCTTCTACATAAAAATGCTTCTATCAAAAAATTCCTGCTTTGGCTCAACCAAAATACTCACCTGAACACAGAAATAACATCTACAGATGACATAGATGATGCAGTTGACATACTTACCCACAATATCCACCAAGCTGCTGCATTCGCTTCAAACCCTCACTCTCACCTTCCTCTAAACAGTAGATTCCGTATAAGATACACCCCAAACCGTCGCATACAAAATTTACTTACCATCAAAAAACGCCACAAATACAATCACCTCATACTAAGAGATAACTCAGCCAGACACCTCCACAAAATTGCATCAAACCAATTAAAGAAAGCCCTTATTAGCAGTAAAAATAGGAAATTAAACAATACACTCTCTAACATAGATCGCAAAGACCGATATAGTCTCCAAAAATTATGGAAATTCACTAAACAAATTAAAAGACAACCAGCCCCAAACTTACCAGTAAAACACTACACAGAATCTGAAAATGATAATAGTGCATGGTGCAAGACAACCCAAGAAAAAGCAGAGGCTTTCTCAATGCAACTAGAATCTAGATTCAAACCTCTTCTCCTAAATACTCCACAACAAAGGCAACAAATCGAAGAATCCATTAATACTACAAATAACCACCAAAACTGCACCTTTCGCCCTGTAACTATTAATGAAGTTAAAACAATAATTAAAAATCTACTAAATAACAAAGCCCCAGGTCTAGACAAAATAGACAATAAAATTATAAAACTACTCCCAAACAGAGTTCTGCTCTATTTAACCATGATATTCAACAACTCACTACGCCTGGGCCATTTCCCCAACCAATGGAAACATGCTATTGTCACAATGATTCCAAAACCAGGAAAACCAACTGAAAAACTTAACTCCTACAGACCTATCAGTCTCCTCTCAGCATTTTCAAAAATTCTTGAAAAAATATTACTAAAACGAATGTTTGAACACCCACCGTTCAAAAACTTTATCCCAAACCATCAATTCGGATTCCGCTATAAACATTCAACTGATCAACAACTGGCACGAATTACCCAATTCATACTCAAAGCCTATGAAAATAACCTCTTCTGCTCCGCTGTGTTCATAGACATACAAGAAGCCTTCGATAGAGTTTGGCACCCTGGCCTCCTTTATAAGTTAAAACCAATCCTAACACCTAAACTTTACTCCATAATAAAAAACTACCTCACAAACCGAACATTCACAGTTGAATGCAACCCAATATCAAAATCCACTCCCAAAAATATATTGGCAGGGGTTCCGCAAGGAAGTGTACTTGGCCCTATACTATACACCATCTACACTTCTGACCTTCCAGACCCAGGAACTCTTGCTCTTAACCATCGTGAAACCACCATAGGCTCTCTAGTAGCAACATATGCTGATGACACGGCTTTTATGTCAACCTCCCACTCTGCCACTACTGCTATCCAGCAAGTAGAAACACTTCTAAATGAATTTTCAACCTGGACTAATAAATGGTGCATTAAAATAAATGCAAACAAAACAGCACATGTCCTCTTCACTCTAAGAAATGACTTTGAGTTTACTGCCCAAAGAATCAGTCCCAAACTAATGGGTCAACCTATCGAAACAAAAACCTCCCATCCTTACCTAGGAGTCCAACTTGACCAAAAACTCTCCTTCTGTAAACACATGGCTTCTCTAGTCACTAAACTCAAAGCCCGTAAATCCCAATTAAACTGGCTCATCAACAAAGATAGCAAACTCCCAACTGAATCCAAAACCCTACTCTATAAACAACTAATCTCCCCCATATGGCAATATGCCATTCCTATCTGGGGTTCACTGGCTAGCCACACCCAAGTCCAAAAAATAACAGTATTTCAAAACACTATCCTCAGAGAAATCGCCCAAGTTCCACTCCTTACCCGGAATTGTGAAATCCACAAAACACTTAAAATTGAAACAATAGACCAAATCTACACCAAACAATCAGACAAATATGCTGAAAGACTCACTAACCATTACAATCCTGAAGCCAGAAGAATTATTCTCTCCCCATATATCCCCATAAGACTGGCTAACAGTCGACAAAGATATGTTGCCCAAATCAACAAGCATATTAGACCTCGCCGAAATCAAGTTGCTCCTCCACAGCCCCCAAGTCTTAACCAAGAAACCCGAAATTACATCATAAGTACCCTCCTTGCCAAAAAAGGAGAACTTGCTGAAAAAATATCCAACCTCCAATCTAGACTGCCTTTTGATGCAGACACCACTGAACGCACCTTTATACTCAACTTCCCCATGAGTGCAGCCAGCATAACTTTCCTTACAAGGGAAATCAGAGACCTCAAAAATAAACTCCAAACTGTTGAGCGCCAAATAAGCTCCTTTAACCACTTAAATACAACCGAACTTGTACACATAATTCAAAGCTCTCAAATTTATACTCAAACCAATATCCTAGCCACAAACTACACTCCAATGACACAATAACCCTGACATTAACTGGAAAACAATTGATTAATTGATTGATCAATTGATTGATTATTAATTAATTAATCGATTAATTACATAATACCTTCCTACCTAATACAAATACCAAACTGCCGCTAAACTCGGCCAAACCCTAAACAAATAACAACAATTTTTTAACTTAACTTAACTTAGCCTAACTTAACTTAACTTAACTTAACTTAACTTAACTTAACTTAACTTAACTTAACTTAACTTAACTTAACTTAACTTAACTTAACTTAACTTAACTTAACTTAACAAAATACTAAACTGCCGCTAAATTCGGCCAATTTCTAAAACAAATAACAACAACTTTTTAAATAAGGTTTTGCGAAATACATAACTGAAAAACCCAGTTACTGTATGAGCTTCCTGCCTTAATATTAAACTGTCACTTAGTTGACAAACATTACTAACCTAACCTAACCTAACCTAACCTAACCTAACCTAACTTAACTTAACTTAACTTAACTTAACTTAACTTAACTTAACTTAACTTAACTTAACTTAACTTAACTTAACTTAACTCGACTTAACTTGACTTGACTTGACCTAACTTAACTTAACTTAACTTAACTTAACTTAACTTAACTTAACTTAACTTAACTTAACTTAACCTAACTTAACTTAACTTAACAAAATACTAAACTGCCGCTAAATTCGGCCAATTTCTAAAACAAATAACAACAACTTTTTAAATAAGGTTTTGCGAAATACATAACTGAAAAATCCAGTTACTGTATGAGCATCCTGCCTTAATATCAAACTGTCACTTAGTTGACAAACATTACTAACCTAACCTAACCTAACCTAACTTAACTTAACTTAACTTAACTTAACTTAACTTAACTTAACTTAACTCGACTTAACTTGACTTGACTTGACCTAACTTAACTTAACTTGATTTAATTTGATTTGACTTAACTTAACTTAACTTAACTAATTAACTAAATAAATAAATACAATTAATACTAAATTAAACTAAATAAAACAACACTAAACTATACTAGTCACAAACTACCTCTTAATTCAATACAAAATATCAAACCGCCACTGAATTTGGCCTATTTAGTAATTTTCGGCCTAATTTGTTTCTAAGAAAAGAAATTCACTTGCTTATGACTTTCACAGACTAAGAGGAAACTGATCCTCCAGAACACAAAGCTAAGTTCCAACTGCCACAACATTGGCCAATATTTAAACAGATTACTGCATTTTTCGGCCTAATCTGTACCTAGATTCTCCAAAACATACAGCCAAGCTTGACCTATTCTGACCTAAAAACAAGCTTTAATTTCAGTAACCGTTTTGTGAAACCACAGGCAAAGAAACGAAATTCACTTGCGTACGACTTTCACAGACTTAGAGGATACTGATCCTCCAGAACACAAAGTTAAGTTCCAACTGCCACAATATTGGCCAATATATGAATAGATTGCCGCAATTTTCGGCCCTAATTTATATCTAGATAAAAAATCAAATGCCACAATTATTGGCCTAAACCTACTACACAAACTAAGAGGATACTGATCCTCCAGAAAACAAAGTTAAGTTCCAACTGCCACAATATTGGCCAATATTTGAACAGATTGCTGAACTTTTCGGCCTAATCTGTACCTAGATCCTCCAAAACATACAGCCAAGCTTGACCTATTCTGACCTAAAAACAAGCTTTAATTTCAGTAACCGTTTTGTGAAACCACAGGCAAAGAAACGAAATTCACTTGCGTACGACTTTCACAGACTTAGAGGATACTGATCCTCCAGAACACAAAGTTAAGTTCCAACTGCCATAATATCGGCCAATATATGAATAGATTGCCGCAATTTTCGGCCTAATTTATATCTAGATAAAAAATCAAATGCCACAATTATTGGCCTAAACCTACTACACAAACTAAGAGGAAACTGATCCTCCAAAACACAAAGCTAAGTTCCAACTGCCACAACATTGGCCAATATTTAAACAGATTACTGCATTTTTCGGCCTAATCTGTACCTAGATTCTCCAAAACATACAGCCAAGCTTGACCTATTCTGACCTAAAAACAAGCTTCAGTAACCGTTTTTGTGAAATCTAGATAAAAAATCAAATGCCACAATTATTGGCCTCAACTTAATACTGCTGCAAAATTTGGCCTTACGCTTACAAGTCACCGGCAACAGAAGATCCGTATCTCACGTGGACCACTAGATGGCATTTGTGAGTAACTGCAAAGGACTTTCCCCAACACTCGAATTTACCAAATGAAAGTTTAAATCCTTTGTGGCCGTTTTAAACTCATGCCCGCATTAGGCGCGCATGTTTATATAAAAAAAAAAAAAAAAAAAAAAAAGCTTGACCTATTCTGACCTAAAAACAAGCTTTAATTTCAGTAACCGTTTTGTGAAACCACAGGCAAAGAAACGAAATTCACTTGCGTACGACTTTCACAGACTTAGAGGATACTGATCCTCCAGAACACAAAGTTAAGTTCCAACTGCCACAATATTGGCCAATATTTGAACAGATTGCTGAACTTTTCGGCCTAATCTGTACCTAGATCCTCCAAAACATACAGCCAAGCTTGACCTATTCTGACCTAAAAACAAGCTTCAGTAACCGTTTTGTGAAATCTAGATAAAAAATCAAATGCCACAATTATTGGCCTCAACTCAATACTGCTGCAAAAATTTGGCCTTACGCTTACATGTCACCGGCAACAGAAGATCCGTATCTCACGTGGACCACTAGATGGCATTTGTGAGTAACTGCAAAGGACTTTCCCCATTACCTGAATTTACCAAATGAAAGTTTAAATCCTTTGTGGCCGTTTTAAACTCATGCCCGCATTAGGCGCGCATGTTTATATAAAAAAAAAAAAAAAAAAAAAAACAAGTTAAATCTCGCTCAATAATTAAATCTCCATTACAGACCACAAACAAAACTGACGCATCTACACTGTCCCACGAAGCACTTGTGGTACAGTGCCCAGCTCACCAACACAGACGGCGACCTAGAACATAAACAACAACGTCAAAATGCAGCCACTCCCAAGATACACACATTATACTTACGATGCTCACCGCACGCACCACTCCACGCAGCAACTAACCTGGGGGCAGATGACTTGCTGCCTCACAAATCCACCAACGGGCAAGTGCAGCACGCTTGCTCACTCTCAGATACGGCGACCTAGAAGAAAAGAACGACAACGTTAGCGAATACAGCCTACACACAAGATGCAAATGACGTACTCACAATATCACCACAAGCACCACCACATGCAGCAACTTACCTGGGGGCAGAAGATTCACTGCCTCACACATCACGATGTCACCACACACGCCACTACACGCAGCCAGATGACTTGCTGCCTCACACTATCACCTACGGGCAAGTGCAATATGCTTGCATTGTTCATTCAACAATGCAAGCACAGACGATGCTCCAATCCGGCGCAGATCCTGGACGAGACAAGCGGGGCAGCTGCGCGAGGGCTCCGTGTCTGCCATGATGATAAAAAAGCTGTAAAAACAACATTTATTTTAACTTTTATAATTAAAATTTTGCATAAGCGTTGTTTGTTTACCTTTTCCAAACGTAGTGTTACCAGAAATTGTTACTAAATAATTCCATGTTCAATCTAGTATATTCTATCGTTGCCACTCAAATAATGTCACCACGTAATTGTCATTTCTACTTATGTTACCAATATGTGAACGAGTTATAAAACAAAAAATATTTATTCTAATTTTTGTAACTAAAAATTGTATAAGGATTACATTGTTTTTACCTCTTCCAAATGTATTGTATGTATGCAGCCAGAATTGGTAACTCAATATTTATGTTAACTCCAGTATTTTATAACAAGCGTTGCCACTACATTTTAACATTGCTCACTGTTAAGTTTGCCCGCCAATGTACAATATTCAAATAATTCCTAGAAGTTGCAGAAAAATTGTAATATAAAAAGGAAAAAATAAAAATAAACCTTCAGTCTGCGTGCTGAAGGGACAGTATTACCATTAAAAATGTTCATATTATCAAAAGCAAAAGCAACAAAAATTAAATCAGTGTCAGTGCAAGTTAATAAAATGTCTACTGGACGCGAAGATTCCTTCAATGGATCTCGTCCTCCATCCGGCTCTGATTACTATCATGACCAGTGCTACATCTCGCCAAGCGGCACCACAGACAACGAAGCCAAAAATCAGCTTCTGCCGCCTGAGCCACGCCCCGCCAACAACAACAACAACAATAAGATGACCCCAGAGCAAGAAGACACCACCAAGTCGAGGGATGACGCAGCTCCAAAATCATGGATCGCCGCAAATGACACCCCCCTCCATGCAGACTCCAAATCCGCCAAGCCACGGACGACGGCCAATAAGGTAAAACCATATATACCTATTAAGACATCTGCTCCAAAAGGAGACAAACATACGATGCCGCTCTCCGCAGCGCATGCCCAAAAAAGGATCGCCAGCACAAAAAGGGCGCACTTTTCTGGCATAGCAACAGCATCATCAACTTCTCTAAAATACAAGGCACCAAAAATCAGGGAATATGCAAGAAAAGAAAACTTAACTGCGCATATTTCCCCGCCACTCCTTCGCAGCAAGGCTGCCGCTGCTATTAATGCAAAAACAAACACAGATAAATCGAACACGAACACACTCACACTTTTGCAAACAGACCAGCACCAGACTAACGCAATCACTCACGAACACACACAAAGTAAAATTTCCCCTTCTGCCGACAACAAAACAGCCAATGCAAATACTGTAATGCCGAACGACTGCAAGGACAGAAAGCGCTTGCTGTCTCTGTCTCTCACGATAGCGCGCAGAGAGAAAGCGGCAATAGCAGAGAGAGTCTCTGTGCACACCAATACATGCGCAGCTGAATCTGACGAACGCAATTCTGCCAAGCAGCAACGCATAAATGAGCATGACAGCAATACCAAAGCAATAACTATCAGCTCTCCTGAGTCTGCCACTACGCTGGAAAATAACGCTATGCCCCGCCCCCCCTCTTCGATTGCAACCATTAAGATGACTCCGTCTCCTGCGAAAAGCAGCCCATGCAATACGAAGATTGTCAAAAATTGGCTCACCAGCGTTCCCCCTCTGCTCCTTGAGCTGCCATTCCCAATAAAAACTATAAACAACCCACCAAATGGACAACAATCTCCATACAAAAGGAAAAACAATGACATGGAACATGATACTGACGACAGCATAGACTTTCCACAAATCACAACACCAGATTTTAAAAGCAACTTCGCTAAAAGATTCCTTAAAGCAAGCATGCGACAAGTCGACCAGCATTACAGTGAGCCACACATGCAACAAATACAATGCGATGAGATACATCAGCAACAGCAAACAAATCATAAAATCCCTCCAATAATACTACCATTCGTCCCTGAAATCATGCCCCTGATGGAAAAACTCCAACAAAGACGAGTTGGTAATTTTAAAACAAAGACAACTGCAGGCAGCGGACTCCGTATCATATGCCAAGACTTATCAACATATAAGTCTGCATTGAAGGTACTTGAAGAAGACGGTAGTCAGCATCATACTCACCAACCCCGCAGCGAAAGGGGGTTTCGAATAATAATTCGACAACTTCACCACTCCACTCCGTGTGAATGGTTGACAACGAAGCTACTTGAGGCGGGCTTCAATACTCGTTATTTACGAGTATTAAAACACCGAGTCACGCAAAACCCCATTAAATATATTTGAAGTGGAGATTGACACGGCTGCCGACGGCAGCCACGAGCGAATTCTGGACATGAAAGAATTGGGTAACCAATCAATAGTCGTCGAGAAGCAAGCCAAGTCCCGCGATCCAGCACAGTGCCACCGGTGTCAAGCCTATGGACACACCAAAAATTATTGCCGACGCCCTTTCAAATGTATGAAATGCGCAGGCGCGCACGCCACCACTGCCTGCACCAAACTGAGGCAAACAGCTCCCAAATGCATCAACTGCGATGGAACACACATCAGCAGTTACAAAGGTTGCCCAGCTTTCAAGGAAGCACGGCAAAAGATGACGGCCTACCGAGTCAACACAGAGCAGAAACAACAGCCAATTTTGCAGAACGACAAACCACGCCCACAAAACCCACATGAACCGCCTCCAAGGCGACAATTCAACACACATCAGCCCAAGCAAACACTCACTGGAAAACCTCACTGGAAAACAATAAAACCTTCAGTGAAGTTGTACGTGGCAGCAGCAGCAATGCCCGTACTCAGATTCCAGCTGACAAATACTTACCAAAAGCCAATAAACAAAACAGTAAAAAGCAACAACCACTCCAACAGCAACATAAAACAGTTCCAATACATCACCAGCAGCAAGCACACCCAACAGGCCACAGCATGATGCAACAAAAACAACAAAGTACAACAAATGGCAACTCAAAAAAGGCTCCAACAGTCACTTACAAGATTGCGCACGGGCGCGCAACTCGTAAGCCTGGCCATAAAAAAACACGAAATCCTGCACAAAGGCACCTTAAAAAGTTCCAACAAAAGCTGCGCCTCGAGCAAAAGCAATTTCCAGTTGTTGATCCTACATGTGCAACAAATCCACAGCCAACATCACCTGCCACCGTTGCCAACTCGCCAGAAACGAAAAAAATGGACTTCGCAAACAGCTCTATTTCAAAAATCATTGAACAAAACACAATGATGTGCAGAAAGATGGAAAAAAGAATCGATTATTTGTTCAATATTATATCCGATTTTATTTCAATGCACAAAGGAAACAAAATCGCTCAACAAATACAAACATCACCAGTACAGCTCCAGGTCTCAGATGAAAGTGCAGACATCTCTATGGAGCTGCAAAATCTTCTAGACGATTTCAAAACACAATATGAGTAGGCGCAATCCAGAAAGAAGATATCCAAATCCAGCCCCAACCAATCGCACAATTGCATCTCGTACTGGCAACCAGAATGGCGACTCTTTTAAAATCGCATTCTGGAATGCCAGCGACGCTCAGCAACAAAATGAAACAAAAGAAGCCATGCATGAAAAGAAAAGAAAACCACATTAAGATGATAATCAATACTACAACTACAGCCAATCCAATTACCTTAAAAGTGTCAGAATCCAAGACGTATGCTGCAATCAATCCATAATCGCACAGAAAATGTGGCACTGCCACTCTCGTATGCGCGGTTATTAGCACCCAATACTCCAGCCATCCAAAGAAGCATCTCTCCAGTCATCTCCGATTGTCCTGTTACCTGCAAATAAAAAGAAAAAAAAGATATCGTTTTATTGCGCCTATTTAATGCGCACTCGTAACTAGATGCTCTCACATTTTGGCTATAGATGGAGCAACACACTTCTCGCTTGACAACAAAAAAGGCCATCGGCAATTGATTCCGCGATTCACTCTGAAACAAAAAACAGACAAGTTAAATCTCGCTCAATAATTAAATCTCCATTACAGACCACAAACAAAACTGACGCATCTACACTGTCCCACGAAGCACTTGTGGTACAGTGCCCAGCTCACCAACACAGACGGCGACCTAGAACATAAACAACAACGTCAAAATGCAGCCACTCCCAAGATACACACATTATACTTACGATGCTCACCGCACGCACCACTCCACGCAGCAACTAACCTGGGGGCAGATGACTTGCTGCCTCACAAATCCACCAACGGGCAAGTGCAGCACGCTTGCTCACTCTCAGATACGGCGACCTAGAAGAAAAGAACGACAACGTTAGCGAATACAGCCTACACACAAGATGCAAATGACGTACTCACAATATCACCACAAGCACCACCACATGCAGCAACTTACCTGGGGGCAGAAGATTCACTGCCTCACACATCACGATGTCACCACACACGCCACTACACGCAGCCAGATGACTTGCTGCCTCACACTATCACCTACGGGCAAGTGCAATATGCTTGCATTGTTCATTCAACAATGCAAGCACAGACGATGCTCCAATCCGGCGCAGATCCTGGACGAGACAAGCGGGGCAGCTGCGCGAGGGCTCCGTGTCTGCCATGATGATAAAAAAGCTGTAAAAACAACATTTATTTTAACTTTTATAATTAAAATTTTGCATAAGCGTTGTTTGTTTACCTTTTCCAAACGTAGTGTTACCAGAAATTGTTACTAAATAATTCCATGTTCAATCTAGTATATTCTATCGTTGCCACTCAAATAATGTCACCACGTAATTGTCATTTCTACTTATGTTACCAATATGTGAACGAGTTTTAAAACAAAAAATATTTATTCTAATTTTTGTAACTAAAAATTGTATAAGGATTACATTGTTTTTACCTCTTCCAAATGTATTGTATGTATGCAGCCAGAATTGGTAACTCAATATTTATGTTAACTCCAGTATTTTATAACAAGCGTTGCCACTACATTTTAACATTGCTCACTGTTAAGTTTGCCCGCCAATGTACAATATTCAAATAATTCCTAGAAGTTGCAGAAAAATTGTAATATAAAAAGGAAAAAATAAAAATAAACCTTCAGTCTGCGTGCTGAAGGGACAGTATTACCATTAAAAAAAATCAGTGTCAGTGCAAGTTAATAAAATGTCTACTGGACGCGAAGATTCCTTCAATGGATCTCGTCCTCCATCCGGCTCTGATTACTATCATGACCAGTGCTACATCTCGCCAAGCGGCACCACAGACAACGAAGCCAAAAATCAGCTTCTGCCGCCTGAGCCACGCCCCGCCAACAACAACAACAACAATAAGATGACCCCAGAGCAAGAAGACACCACCAAGTCGAGGGATGACGCAGCTCCAAAATCATGGATCGCCGCAAATGACACCCCCCTCCATGCAGACTCCAAATCCGCCAAGCCACGGACGACGGCCAATAAGGTAAAACCATATATACCTATTAAGACATCTGCTCCAAAAGGAGACAAACATACGATGCCGCTCTCCGCAGCGCATGCCCAAAAAAGGATCGCCAGCACAAAAAGGGCGCACTTTTCTGGCATAGCAACAGCATCATCAACTTCTCTAAAATACAAGGCACCAAAAATCAGGGATATGCAAGAAAAGAAAACTTAACTGCGCATATTTCCCCGCCACTCCTTCGCAGCAAGGCTGCCGCTGCTATTAATGCAAAAACAAACACAGATAAATCGAACACGAACACACTCACACTTTTGCAAACAGACCAGCACCAGACTAACGCAATCACTCACGAACACACACAAAGTAAAATTTCCCCTTCTGCCGACAACAAAACAGCCAATGCAAATACTGTAATGCCGAACGACTGCAAGGACAGAAAGCGCTTGCTGTCTCTGTCTCTCACGATAGCGCGCAGAGAGAAAGCGGCAATAGCAGAGAGAGTCTCTGTGCACACCAATACATGCGCAGCTGAATCTGACGAACGCAATTCTGCCAAGCAGCAACGCATAAATGAGCATGACAGCAATACCAAAGCAATAACTATCAGCTCTCCTGAGTCTGCCACTACGCTGGAAAATAACGCTATGCCCCGCCCCCCCTCTTCGATTGCAACCATTAAGATGACTCCGTCTCCTGCGAAAAGCAGCCCATGCAATACGAAGATTGTCAAAAATTGGCTCACCAGCGTTCCCCCTCTGCTCCTTGAGCTGCCATTCCCAATAAAAACTATAAACAACCCACCAAATGGACAACAATCTCCATACAAAAGGAAAAACAATGACATGGAACATGATACTGACGACAGCATAGGACTTTCCACAAATCACAACACCAGATTTTAAAAAGCAACTTCGCTAAAAGATTCCTTAAAGCAAGCATGCGACAAGTCGACCAGCATTACAGTGAGCCACACATGCAACAAATACAATGCGATGAGATACATCAGCAACAGCAAACAAATCATAAAATCCCTCCAATAATAC
This sequence comes from Drosophila albomicans, assembly GCF_009650485.2. Taxonomy (NCBI): domain Eukaryota; kingdom Metazoa; phylum Arthropoda; class Insecta; order Diptera; family Drosophilidae; genus Drosophila; species Drosophila albomicans. Next base: position 76,419 of record NW_026263561.1, read on the forward strand.
TACCATTCGTCCCTGAAATCATGCCCCTGATGGAAAAACTCCAACAAAGACGAGTTGGTAATTTTAAACAAAGACAACTGCAGGCAGCGGACTCCGTATCATATGCCAAGACTTATCAACATATAAGTCTGCATTGAAGGTACTTGAAGAAGACGGTAGTCAGCATCATACTCACCAACCCCGCAGCGAAAGGGGGTTTCGAATAATAATTCGACAACTTCACCACTCCACTCCGTGTGAATGGTTGACAACGAAGCTACTTGAGGCGGGCTTCAATACTCGTTATTTACGAGTATTAAAAACACCGAGTCACGCAAAACCCATTAAATATATTGAAGTGGAGATTGACACGGCTGCCGACGGCAGCCACGAGCGAATTCTGGGACATGAAAGAATTGGGTAAACCAATCAATAGTCGTCGAGAAGCAAGCCAAGTCCCGCGATCCAGCACAGTGCCACCGGTGTCAAGCCTATGGACACACCAAAATTATTATTGCCGACGCCCTTTCAAATGTATGAAATGCGCAGGCGCGCACGCCACCACTGCCTGCACCAAACTGAGGCAAACAGCTCCCAAATGCATCAACTGCGATGGAACACACATCAGCAGTTACAAAGGTTGCCCAGCTTTCAAGGAAGCACGGCAAAAGATGACGGCCTACCGAGTCAACACAGAGCAGAAACAACAGCCAATTTTGCAGAACGACAAACCACGCCCACAAAACCCACATGAACCGCCTCCAAGGCGACAATTCAACACATCAGCCCAAGCAAACACTCACTGGAAAACCTCACTGGAAAACAATAAAACCTTCAGTGAAGTTGTACGTGGCAGCAGCAGCAATGCCCGTACTCAGATTCCAGCTGACAAATACTTACCAAAAGCCAATAAACAAAACAGTAAAAAGCAACAACCACTCCAACAGCAACATAAAACAGTTCCAATACATCACCAGCAGCAAGCACACCCAACAGGCCACAGCATGATGCAACAAAAACAACAAAGTACAACAAATGGCAACTCAAAAAAGGCTCCAACAGTCACTTACAAGATTGCGCACGGGCGCGCAACTCGTAAGCCTGGCCATAAAAAAAACACGAAATCCTGCACAAAGGCACCTTAAAAAGTTCCAACAAAAGCTGCGCCTCGAGCAAAAGCAATTTCCAGTTGTTGATCCTACATGTGCAACAAATCCACAGCCAACATCACCTGCCACCGTTGCCAACTCGCCAGAAACGAAAAAAAATGGACTTCGCAAACAGCTCTATTTCAAAAATCATTGAACAAAACACAATGATGTGCAGAAAGATGGAAAAAAGAATCGATTATTTGTTCAATATTATATCCGATTTTATTTCAATGCACAAAGGAAACAAAATCGCTCAACAAATACAAACATCACCAGTACAGCTCCAGGTCTCAGATGAAAGTGCAGACATCTCTATGGAGCTGCAAAATCTTCTAGACGATTTCAAAACACAATATGAGTAGGCGCAATCCAGAAAGAAGATATCCAAATCCAGCCCCCAACCAATCGCACAATTGCATCTCGTACTGGCAACCAGAATGGCGACTCTTTTAAAATCGCATTCTGGAATGCCAGCGACGCTCAGCAACAAAATGAAACAAAAGAAGCCATGCATGAAAAGAAAAGAAAACCACATTAAGATGATAATCAATACTACAACTACAGCCAATCCAATTACCTTAAAAGTGTCAGAATCCAAGACGTATGCTGCAATCAATCCATAATCGCACAGAAAATGTGGCACTGCCACTCTCGTATGCGCGGTTATTAGCACCCAATACTCCAGCCATCCAAAGAAGCATCTCTCCAGTCATCTCCGATTGTCCTGTTACCTGCAAATAAAAAGAAAAAAAAGATATCGTTTTATTGCGCCTATTTAATGCGCACTCGTAACTAGATGCTCTCACATTTTGGCTATAGATGGAGCAACACACTTCTCGCTTGACAACAAAAAAGGCCATCGGCAATTGATTCCGCGATTCACTCTGAAACAAAAAACAGACAAGTAAATCTCGCTCAATAATTAAATCTCCATTACAGACCACAAACAAAACTGACGCATCTACACTGTCCCACGAAGCACTTGTGGTACAGTGCCCAGCTCACCAACACAGACGGCGACCTAGAACATAAACAACAACGTCAAAATGCAGCCACTCCCAAGATACACACATTATACTTACGATGCTCACCGCACGCACCACTCCACGCAGCAACTAACCTGGGGGCAGATGACTTGCTGCCTCACAAATCCACCAACGGGCAAAGTGCAGCACGCTTGCTCACTCTCAGATACGGCGACCTAGAAGAAAAGAACGACAACGTTAGCGAATACAGCCTACACACAAGATGCAAATGACGTACTCACAATATCACCACAAGCACCACCACATGCAGCAACTTACCTGGGGGCAGAAGATTCAACTGCCTCACACATCACGATGTCACCACACACGCCACTACACGCAGCCAGATGACTTGCTGCCTCACACTATCACCTACGGGCAAGTGCAATATGCTTGCATTGTTCATTCAACAATGCAAGCACAGACGATGCTCCAATCCGGCGCAGATCCTGGACGAGACAAGCGGGGCAGCTGCGCGAGGGCTCCGTGTCTGCCATGCATGATAAAAAAGCTGTAAAAACAACATTTATTTTAACTTTATAATTAAAATTTTGCATAAGCGTTGTTTGTTTACCTTTTCCAAACGTAGTGTTACGCAGAAATTGTTACTAAATAATTCCATGTTCAATCTAGTATATTCTATCGTTGCCACTCAAATAATGTCACCACGTAATTGTCATTTCTACTTATGTTACCAATATGTGAACGAGTTTTAAAAACAAAAAATATTTATTCTAATTTGCCTAACTAAAAATTGTATAAGGATTACATGTTTTTTACCTCTTCCAAATGTATTGTATGTATGCAGCCAGAATGTGGTAACTCAAATATTTATGTTAACTCCAGTATTTTATAACAAGCGTCTGCCACTACATTTTAACATTGCTTCACTGTTAAGTTGCCCGCCAAATGTACAATATTCAAATAATTCCTAGAAGTTGCAGAAAAAATGTAATATAAAAGGAAAAAATAAAAAATAAACCTTCAGTCTGCGTGCTGAAGGGACAGTATTTACCATTAAAAAAAAAAAAAAAAAAAAAAAAAAAAAAATGTGTGTTCTTACTAAAACCACACATCCACAAATAAAAATCAGTGTCAGTGCAAGTAAAAATAATATGTCTACTGGACGCGAAGATTCCTTCAATGGATCTCCTCCTACAACCGGACTTGATTACGGTCATGACCAGTGCTGCACCTCGTCAGGCGACGGCGAGTTAAACATCACAGACAGCGAAGCCAAGAACCAGCTTCTGCCACCTGAGCCGGGCGCCGCCAACACCAACAACAGCAACAGGATGACTCCACTGCTGGGGGACACTGCCAGGTCGAGGGATGACGAAACTCAAGGTCATGGATCGCCGCAAGGGACACCCCCCTCTATGAAGACTCCAAATCCGCTAAGACACGGACGACGGCCAATAAGGTAAACCATATATACCTATTAAGGACAACTGCTCCAAAAGGAGACAAGCATACGATGCTGCTCTCCGCAGCACATGCCCAAAAAGGATCGCCAGCACAAAAAGGGCGCACTTTTCTGGGCACAACAACAGCATCATCAACCTCTATAAAATACAAGGCACCAAAAATCAGGAATATGCCAGAAAAGAAAACTTAACTGTGCATATTTCCCCGCCACTCCTTCGCAGCAAGGCTGCCGCTGCTATTAAAGCAAAAACAAACACAGACAATCTGAACACGAACACACTCACACTTTTGCAAACAGGACCAGCACCCAGACAATCGCAAACACTCACGAACACACACAGAAGTAAAATTTCCCCTTCTGCCGACAACAAAACACACCAATGCAAAAAAACTGTAATGCCGAATGACAGAAAGCGCTCGCTGTCTCTGTCTCTCACTATAGCGCGCAGAGAGAAAGCGGCATAGCAGAGAGATCTCTGTTGCACACCAATACATGCGCAGATGACTTCTGACGAGCGCGCAATTCTGCCAAGCAGCAACGCATAAATGAGCATGATAGCAACACCAAGTAATAACTATCAGCTCTCCTGAGTCTGCCACTACACAGGAAATAATGCTATCCCGCCGCCCCCCCTCTTCGATTGCAACTGTTAAGATGACTCCGTCTCCTGCGAAAAGCAGCCCATGCAATACGAAGATAGTCAAAATTGGCTCTCCAGCGTCCCCCTCTCTCTCCCCCATGAACTGCCATTCCCATAAAAATTGTAAACAACCCACCCAATGGACAACAATCTCCGTACAAAAGGAAAAACACTGAGATTGAGCATGATTCGGACGACAGCACAGACTTCCCACAAATTTACAACACCAGATTTCAAAGCAACTTCGCAAAAAGATTTCCTTAAAGCAACCATGCGGCAAGTCGACCAGCATTGCATGTGAAGGCACATGCAACAATACACCATGCGACAAGGATACATCAACAACAGCAAACAAATCACAAAATCCCTCCAATAATACTACCATTTGTCCCAGAAATCATTGCCTTTGTTAGAAAACTCCAACAAAGACGAATTGGTAATTTTAAAACAAAGGCAACTGCAGGTAGCGGATCCCGTATCATATGCCAAGACTTATCACATATAAGGCTGCATTGAAGGTACTGTGAAGAGGACGTAGTCAAACATCATACTCACCAACCCGCAGCGAAAGGGCGGGTTTCGAATAATTATTCGACAAGCTACACCACTCCACTCCGCGTGAATGGTGACAACGAAGCTACTTGAGGCTGGCTTTCAATACTCGTTATTTACGAGTATTAAAACATCGAATCACGCAAAACCCATTAAATATATTGAAGCGGAGATTGACACCGCTTGCCGACGGCAGCCACGAGAGCCGATTCTGGACATGAAATAATTGGGTAACAAATCAATAGTCGTCGAGAAGCAAGCCAAGTCCCGCGATCCACCACAAGTGCCACCGGTGTCAAGCCTATGGACATACCAAAAATTATTGCCGACGGCTTTTTTAAATGCATGAAATGCGCAGGCCTGCATGCCACTACTGCCTGCACTAAATCAGGCAAACAGCTCCAAATGCATCAAACTGCGATGGAACACACATCAGCAGTTACAAAGGAATGCCCAGCTTTCAGAAAGCACGCAGAAGTATGGACGGCAAATCGTGACAACACACAGCAGAAACAGCTGCCAATTTTGCAGAATGCCAACATGCCCACAAATCCAGCACAAACTGTCTCCAAGCGCCAACTCAGCACACCAGCCAAAGCAAATACTCTCACTGGAAAGGTCTCACTGAACAACAACAAAACTTCAGTGAAGTTGTACGTGGCAGCAACAGCAAAATCCCATCGTCAGAGTCCAGCTGAGATATACAACAAAACGCCCACAAACAACAAGGGGAAAAAACAACTCCAACAGCAGCAGAAACCTTTTCATTCACAGCATCAGCAGCAAGCACATCCATCTGGCCACAGCATGTCGCTACAAAAAACAACAATAGCACAACAGATGGCACTCAAAAAAAGACATCATCAGTCACTTACAAGATTGCGCACGGGCGCGCAACTCGTATGCACTGGCCAAAGGAAAACACGGAATCCTGCACAAAAGCACCTGAAAAAGTTCGCAACAAAAAGCTGCGCCTTTGAACACACAGCAATCTCCAATTGTGTCCCTTTAAGTTCTGAAACACCGCAGCAAACAGCACATGCCTCCGCCGCCAGCCGGCTAGAAGTGAAGAAGAAATGGATATTTACATCCCACTCTCTCACAAAAAATCCTCGAACAAAACGCAATAATGTTCAAAAACATGGAGAGAGAAGATAATCTATTTAATGTTATGTCAAATCTCATCTCAATGCTCAATGGACAATAAAACTGCAAAAAAATTCCAATGGCCACCAGTCATTACAGCACAAACTTCAAACGAAATTGCCAGACATCCCATGGAGCTGCAAAAATCCACCAGCAATGATGAAGCACATGATGAATAGGCACAATCCAGCAAGATATCCAAAATCCAGCCCCAATCGTCGTACAATTGCCCCCCGCTTTGCAGCCAGAATGGCGACTCTTTTAAAATCGCATTCTGGAATGCCTGCGGCGCAAGTAACAAAATGATTGAGATAGAGCTATTTATATGAGAAAGAGAAAGAATATCCAGATTATTGATGATAATTCGAAACTCGAATGCCTGCCAATGCAATATCTTGAAAGTGCCAGGATTCATTAATACTCTTGCACAACCATCCTCAGGTCGACAGAAAGGTGGCGTAGCCATTTCTAGTACGTCGCGGACAATCAAACACCAGCACTCCAGCCATCAATGAAGACGTTCTTCCAGGTCAGCTCCGATCTGTGTACCTGCGTAACAATAATAACAAAAGAGACATCATTGTTAATAGCGCCTATTTTATTGTCGCCCCTTTTATATTAAAATGGTCTCCCGATCATTCACCAAACTGTTAAAGCATTTTGGATCGCATTACTGACAGAACAATCTGCAACTTTTCTCCTTGCGCGGGACTGGAATGCGAAACATTCCGGTGGGCAACCCTCGAACATGTTCTGAGAGGCAGGATCGATAGTGCAAGTGGTCCACTCGCGGCCCCCATACAACACCTAGCACAGGTTGGAGCAACACCACTTTCCATTCACAGCAGAAAAAGGCCATCTGCTATCGGACTTCGCAATTTACTCTGGAATAAAAAGTAGACAAATTAAAATTCACTCAACGAACGACTTAGACTCGGATCACTTACCACTCAGAATTGACCTCTCTGCAGACAGCGGAACCAATTACTTATCTACACAAAACAACCTCGAATGCTTCCCAAAACGCCAACTTGACCGTATTTAAAATCGACTCTCGAGCGAAACATACACACTCAACACTGAAATAACACAGGTCTGACATTTAAGATGCTCTTGATTATTCCTCATGGGAAATATTAAAAGAAGCGGCTACTGCAGCCTGCCAATCGCGCAAGCGCGGTCAACATCCATGGAGGCGAAGCAACTCAGACCACGACATTGATCTGGATGAGCCCACTAGACGACTACTCGCTTACAAACAACAATGTAAACGAGTAATGATGACAACACGCACTCCGGAGGCAAAACGACAATACAAGCCGCACAAAACTCTCTTTAAAATAGCGCTGCTGAAACTAAAAAGAGAACAACATTAATAAGCAATTCGAACAGGCATCGACACCCATGATCGATACATGATGCAAAAACTGTGGAAATTTACAAACAAACTCAAAATTCAGCCGCAGGCAAATTACCCGCTTAAAACACATCGTTCTAGTCCGATCCCTAATAGCGGCGCCAGTAGAGTCTCTTGTCGTCCAAACTACTCTTGAGAAGCGGAAGTTTTTGCAAATCTCGAAGATAGATTCCAGACTATTCTGCACACATCGGACAGCGAAAGAACGGACATACGGGACGGGTGGAAGCAATTACTACAGCAACAGCTCCAACTCACAAGCACTGAACACCATCCTATACGACCAATTACGCTGAATGAACTGAAACTGGAAATTGACGAACTTGACCTGCGCAAATCACCTGGAGAAGATAGATTAGACAACAAACTAATTAAATTGTTGCCGCAAAAAGCGCTATATACATTTATACTTATCTTTAACTCCATTCTGCGAACGGCCATTGTCCCCAAAAATGAAACATGTGGCATCTCTATGATTTTTGAAAGCCTGGAAAATGCCCTGGAGCTCGCTCAATACGAGTCCATTAGCCTGCTGTCGACGTTTGTCAAAATCTTGAGAGAAGTTTTCTATGAGAGGCTGTTCGAAATGAATCCTTTGCCAAAGCTGTAACCAGCCACCAGTTGGTTTTAGAAAAGAGCAGGGCACCGAACAACAATTAGCAAGAGTCACTAATTCATAAGGAGGCGTACGAGAACGACAGTACTGCTCTGCAGTGTATATTGATTATCACTGAGGCTTTGATCGAGTAATGGCACGACGGGACTCCTGTTTTAAACTAATAAAGTTACTCCTGCATAATCTTTTAAGATAATAAAATATGCTATCTCTTACGATCGTCATTTGTAGTAACTGATGACGGAGTTAAATCCAGACTAGCACGCGCATGCGCTGGAGTGCACAGGGCAGCGTTGACTGGGGCCATATTATTCAATAATACAATATATTCAATCAGACATGCTTTGTGCAGCGCAAAATACGACGGTAATTACAGCCCATATCAAGCAAGCAATTGCTCTCGACGTATGCAGACGACACATTCATTTATGACGTGCGTCGAACAAATGCGGATATGCCGATTATGGAAAACGATAAAACTACCCGCATTTCCAAGATGGGCCAACAAATCGGCTGGCATCGCAATCAATACCAGCAAAACAGGCACAATGTCATGTAACACGCTGAAAAGCTAGGAGTAGAGAAAGACCACAGAACACCATTATTAAATGGCCAACCATTCCCTCAAAAACACACATTACTTACCTGGGAATTGTTTAGATCGCAAGCTTACACTTTGCTCGCACATTCACCGGCTCTGCGTTAAAATTAGAGCACGAGCGGCAAAACTGGACTGCTAATCGGTCGTAACAGCCGACTGGCCAAAGCTGCAAGGTCCTGCTCACAAACAGTTGATAACTGCCAAATCTGGCAATACGCCCTACGATCTGGGTGCTCTTGTATCAACACACAGGTCCTCGTATACGAAGACTGCCAAAAAAAATAATACGAAGGGCACTGAAAGCACACATGCTCACCAGAAATGATAAAATTCGAGCAACATACCTAATCAACGTAGAGGAAGCTTCAATGCCAGCGCGGGCGCTTTGCGAATTCTTAGCCAGTCACCAGCAACCCGGAAGGCGAAAGCATTCTCATGAATCCACATCCAGCAGCGCTTAATAAGACCAGGTATGTGATCAACTGGCGCGTCATATGTACCCTCTACAGCGTCATCTACCACGCGACAACCACGAGCCAGTCCAGAGCACCAGTCGAGACTCCGCGCAACTCCAGCGACAAAGTTTCCTGACATCCCTGCCAACTCTATTGCGTCTAGAGGAGGAAGAGCTGGATGCCAGAGCATCCATAAGGCTCGCTGAGAATGAGGCGCAAAGATATATGCGCCAGCTCAATGAAGGCCCGCCTGCAAGATTTGGAGAGATGCTTATCAACACCCTGCGTAAGCGCTACCGAGACGGTCAACTTACCAGGGATCGAGCTGTTGATATCATCCAAGGCCAACCGCCAGCCATCCAACAGATTATTGTTCCCGACATCTCAACAGTAGAGCAGCAGCAAACGAGACGCCCGCCACCTGAAAGATTCGGAATCACGCTGATAAACACATTAAAGAATCGATTAAGAGATGGAAGACTCACCAGAGAATACGTAATTGAGCTCATCCAGGGCCAGCACCCAGGTATACAGCAGATGATCATACCCGACTACGCCCCAACAGTCGAACGACAGCCACTACAAGACGCACGAAGCCGCACAACAGGACTCTGTCCAGCCACTGCTTTCGCCAGCGTTTGAAAACGTCACGAGTACTGCCACCCACGCAGCCCACTCCAGCCACCTGCGCCCACACGACGGCCACAAATTGCAGACGAGTTGCAGACCTCACATGCACGCGAAAACGACGAAGCTGCGCTAACCCACGGCCTGGAGCGAACTCGCCTAATGCTGGAGCGCATGGTGGACGATGGGGCTACGGACGATCGCTCAGACGCACACCTTGCGCGTCGCGCACGTACTTGCCAGTCAAGGCACAATGCTTCAGCAACACTTTTCCTATTGAGCACATGGATTAGTGTTGCTAGCCTGGTAAATATACACCATTTCTACTCACCCTTGTTGCCTCCATTACAGTCCACATACAAAACTGGCACACTCGCACTGTCCCATGAGGCACACGCAGCGCGATGCACAGTCCACTCTCATAGACGGCGGCCTAGAAGAAAAAGATTGACAATGTTAATAAATACAGCTTGCACGCAGGACACCAGAGCCATGTTCTCGTTGACACCACACACGCCACTACATGCAGCAACTAACCCTGGAGGCAGACGACTCACCGCTACACACAACCTCCAATGGGCGCCAGTGCAATGTACTCGCATTATACACACAACAATGCGAGCACGGATGATGCTCCAACCCGCTTCCACACCCAGGACGAGACGAGCGCGGCAGCTGCGAGAGGGCGCCGTTTTCGCCATGACGGGATTAAGCGCTAAAAACAACATTTACTTTAACTTTCACAATTAAAAAATTTGTATAAAAGTGATTGTTTACATTTTCCAACCCAGTGTTACCAGAAATTGTGACTAAATAATTCCATGTCTCAATCTAGTATATTCTAGCGTTGCCACCCAACCAATGTAGATATTTAATTGTCATTTCTTTTAATTTTTGTATCTAAAAAAAAATTGTATAAGGATTACATTGTTTTACCTCCTCTTATGTATTGTATATATGTAACCAGAATTGGTAACTCAATATTATGTTAACTTCAGTATTTTATAATAAGCGTTGCCACTATTTTTTAACATTGCTCACTGTTAAGTTTGCCCGCCAATCCTCAATATTCAAATTATTCCTAGAAGTTGCAGAAAACATTATCACACTGGCGTCTGTACAGTACTCTGTTCGGTCCGTCCGCTGTCTTCGCCTGTACATCACATCTTCTGCAACGGAAAATAAATTAATTAACTAGCTGATTACATCATAATACTCTTCGTACTTACCCTTGCATCTCCCTCCTTGTCCACAGTCCTGACGCCATCATCAAAACAAAAGAACACATCAATAAATAAAGGTCACAATACGATAATAAAACTAAACTACATTAATTAAACTAATTAAAATTCTTAATAAATTAATAACAAACAATAATACAGGGTTGAGTACTGCAAATTACTTACTCTGTGCTGTTTACAGTTCATTAATATCATGTACCACCTCGCACAATTTTTATCGATTACAGCCTAGACAGAAGCTTGCAAGCGCATTTCACGATTGTTCCACTTCCATCTGGCAGTAAAATAGTAGCATCCAATTAAATCTAATTAAATAAATCTTTTTCTAGACTAAAAAATTTAACTAATAAATTAA